>NW_003298829.1:30404-69498 GCF_000151645.1 Tuber melanosporum | reverse complement strand
TAGGTGAAGTGGCTAACTACAGACCACAACCGAACTACCCAAACGCACAGACAACACAAGTGCCTGGCAGCCAATCGTCCCACACCACCGCAGACAGCAACAATAACCACACCAGGGGGTAAGAGTTTTCAGGGTCAAATACATCCCCATGAATGCGAGGAGGAGATGCCTGACTGAATCACCATAAATGCCGCAAGGACAAAAACTCCAAGGAAACAGCGAAAAACAACATCGTAGGATTCCCACTGTAGAAATGAAAATGTAACGAAGACGGGCTGGGCGGGTACCGCCCTGCCACCTGAGGAATGATGCGGCCGGTACAACGAGTTGATATTTGGGAAGGTTATCGGTCTAACCCAAGGGCGTTTTTTATCGTGAGAACTAAAGACTCAGTTAAAATGCAACGAAAGACATGACAGGGCCCAAAGAACGACACGGGTGATCGCCCCAAACGCAATCTTCAATCCCCACAATCCAACCCGAAACCTGTGAGTAGACAAAAGACAGGAAGCCGTAGATATTTTACTGAAAGGCGCTCATAAGCGACCGTGATGAAGTGCCCGAAGTGCTAGTATCGTGAGATAACTAACCCAATAAAATGAGACGCAAACAAGTTATCCGCCACGGAACACCTAACAGACCTCAACACCAAAGACCCCAGGAAGTACTTAGCGAACTCAGATATCTCCCCCAGAATCCAAGGCATGAAGGCCCATCATGATAGTGAAAGAAACGCTCGAGGCGAAGCGATGGCAAGGATGAGGAAAAGTACTTAGAACAAAGCATGAAGAACCTATCTTCCTCGGCCACCTCAGCCTCCTTATATAGTGTTCTTCCCGCCCCTAGTCATGTGACCTAAAGTGGTCACATGTGCGAAACCAAATCATAACAAACTAGTTATGTGACCAAAGTAATTACATGCTTAAAACCCATGACCTCGTAACGAGGTTATGTGCAAAAACTCATAAACCAATCATAACACAATAAACAAGTCATATGACTCGACTGAGTCATATGTGAGAAACCCATGACCTCACAACGAGGTGATGTGCAAAACATAAATCATATGTGCAAGGCTTACCCACACAGCACACTCACAAGGCATATTCGCAAGGCGCATATCCCATGACTCATACTTGAGCCATGTGTGAAAGCATCACAAATCCCACACATAACAAATCATATAACCCGAATGGGTCATATGCGTAAAACAATAACATAACTGTGACTCATAATAATGTGTCATGTGAAAACCTTTTCCATGCCAAGCCACCTTCGTGACAAGGAATCACAAAGATCCTATTACTCCTAAATGGAGCCGAAAAGAAATGGCTCTTATGGTTGCCCAAGCAGGTGGTTGTTGAACTTGGGTAATGAAGAGGATTTTAAACCAGGAGGTCCAGTATATTCAAAAAGGGAGACTTCCTGCTAGAAAGCAGGGCAAGTATACAAAGTTTACAAGTTGGCTTACAAATGAGGATACAATGCTGGCCATGAGGGAGTACATATTTCATGCTGGAGAAGGTATGCAGCAGAAAGCATTTTTAGAGTAGTGAATAAAGTTAAGATTTAAGCTAATAATGGGACCATATAGGAATGAATTCTGAGGGGCTTGCTAAAGCAGTTACAAAATACGGGAAAGAAACATACACCAGTGAGATATCAGAGGCTGAAACTCAAAATCAGCTTCCCAGAGTTACTATAGCTGGGATCCATCGAAAGATTAAGCAAGCTTTATCTAGCCGTTTAGCGAGAGCCTGGCTTTTGAAGTTGGAATGGAATTAGAAGGAGGTAAAGAAAGGAATCTACCAAGATAGTCATGAGAGAGGAGATGTGAAAGCCTACCAAATGAATACCTTCCTGCTCCAAATGCATTCCCTGCAAGCTGATATAGTAGAGTGGGATGAAAATCTAAAACCAATTCACAAAGACTGCATAAATGATAATCAACCTAGAGTCTTTGTCACACATGATGAGTGCACCTTCAATACTAATGATGGATGACAAAAGATTTGGATTCATAAAGATAAAGCACCAATTTGCAAAAAGGAGCGTGGACAAGGTCTTCATGTATCTGAGTTTCTAACACCAGTCAGCCGATTGGGAAATGGCAAAGTGTGTGAAATTCTGAAATACGGAGAAGACACATGGTGGACTGGAGAGCTGCTCTTAAAGCAGCTAACAGAAAAGGCACTTCCAGTCTTCGAAACAGCATTTCCAGGATGCCAAGGCTTGTTTGCCTTTGATAATACTAAAATTCATCAAAAGTATGCAGCTGATGCACTTTATGTGGGGAACATGAACCTCACCTCAGGTGGTAAAAATACAGTACCTATGTGGGATCGATACTTTATCCATCCTGACTGACCTGGGATTATTGAACACCAATCAATGATGCTACCAACTGGGCAGCTCCAGGGACTCCGTATTGTTCTGGAGAAGCATAGCCTCTGACCTTCAAATTGCAAATTCCTGGCTCAATGTTCAATTGCAGGAAATAAGCAAGAAGAAAGAAAATTGAATCCAGCTTGCAACACTGCTAAGGATGCAAATTGTTGTGCTCGAGCTCTGTTATCATCTCAGCCAGACTTTCAAGCTCAAATGTGTAAATTGATGGAGACATTGGAGGCAGCTGGCCACCAAGTTATATTTTATCCCTCATTCCATTGTGAGTTAAACTTTATCGAATACTTCTGGGGTCATGCCAAGTTGTATACTAGACCCTACTGTGAATACACATATACAGCTTTACAGTGTACTGTACCAACTACTTTAAACCAAATTCTAAATACCTTAATTTGGAAATACTATCAACGGACCCTACAAATGATGGATACCTGTCGAAATAATATTTTTTATGATTTTGCTGATTTCAGTAAACATGTTTATACTCGATACTCATCTCACCGATGTATTTCAGAAACAGATCTTAACGTGGAGTAGACTAGAAGTATAATGTTTTTCAACTCACTTTTTATATTTCTTACTTGTATTATACAATATACCTTTTGCTTTTCAAGGTCCTATGTTTTTGTAAATTAAAAAATTAAAAAATTAATATAATTTTCTGAGATTCTTTGAAAACTAGAATGCTGGGAGCTATGAGGGTTAAATAGTTGGGGTATCTTTACCATATTAACAATGAATATTTTTATTCTTAGTGGTATTACAGTTGCCGTTACAAAAAATTGTCACATTTTTGCACTGAAAGTTGGTTTAGAGTTTAGTCTTCCGGCACTATACATAGAATTCAATCTAATTTTATTTAAACCCGTGCCACCAATACTGGTATACAATAAGCTCCCGCCAGTACAGGGATACTACTAACTAGTATACCACTAATTACAGGCTAACTATATTTACAGTCTGGCACCTACCATCCCTGAGTCGTGCCCATATGGGAACTAATTAGATGACCATCAAACAACCCAGTGTCCACTACGGTCCAAGCCCATAGCCCCTCTGGTAGGATGCCAACCAGCTCTAAGGGGGGCCGAAGCAGAGCAAAGGACCAACCCAACAAGGTTCCTTGTCCAACAAATATAAAAACACTACCTCTCGGCTTTAATACCATCCTGCGAAACCTCCACTATAGTAGAAAACCAGCCAAACAAACTAAACCTACAGGTCACCTAATGGCAGGGAGGAGGTAACCAATATGTACACCTCTTGCGCCGGCATTCCAGGCCGTCGACCATATGAGCCCACTTTACAAGTTGCCGCCCAACAGTGCACCGGTGAGGAGGACCTGTACCTGATGCCTGTTCCTCTTACCATAACAACACAAACAAAAGAAATACATAGAAGTAGTAACAGGTCAAAAAGGCCAGTAGGACCTATCTCCCACCTGTAGTGCCTTGCCTCCTCCTGCTGTACCCAAAACCAGACCAAGGAAACCAAATACAACCCACCAAACTAAGCTCGCAAGACCCAAACAAGTCCAACAAGGTGGTTGCAACACACTATCCCCACAGGTGGCCATCAGCCAGCCGGTCCATCAGGGAGCTTTGCAGCACTCAGCAACTTCACCTAATAGCCCAAGCCAAACTTGAATTACTTAATTAGACCTCGCACAACCTGATGCAGGCTCGACCGGTGCTCGCAGGTACCTCTCCCCCCCCCAATTAGCCCCCCGAAGCTACACACAAGACGTCGTAGAGCCTATCTAGCCCCTTCAGCCTCTCAGACAGATCAATCATCCGACAGCCACATGACAGCCAATACCTAACCCTATCAGGCAGTCACTGGTTTTGGCCAAACCAACAGAGCTCCAACCCCCAACACCATGTCGTGAAGTGGCGCCTACCAGCCACAATAGGGAGCAACAAAAGAGGCACCACCAATACCTGAAGGCACCAGCACAAGCCATACCATCCTAAGTGAACTGAAGTCCAACCAAGTTGGAAAAGAGTAAGCCGAGCCAGTCAAAGCCATTCCCACAAGTCCGGCAATAGAGACGGACCAAACGATGGGTAAAAGGTGGCCCCCAACTGATACAACAGGAAGGGGGAGTGTGAGCGAACAGAAGCAGAAAAACAGAAGGTACACTCTACTTGCTATGAATGAAGCTGCTGATGACAATCTACAACTGAACTACCCAAATACATGGATAATGCCAGGATCCTGTAGCCAATCATCTCATACCACCTCAGGCAATAACAGCAGCTACCAAGAAGGTAAGATTTTTCAGGGTTAAGGCCATCCCTACCGAGGTGAGGAGGAGACACCAGACTGAATCACTGTAAATGCGGCAAAGACAAAAACTCCAAGAGAACAGCGATAAACAACATTGCAGGATTCTGACCTGAGAGTGGTAACGTAATGAGAAGGGGTGGGGCAGTTACTGCCGATTCACAGGAGAGGTGATGTGGCCGGTACAATGAGTTGGGGATATGGGATGGTCATCGTGCAAACCCATAGGTGTTTTTTTATCCCGAGAACTAAGGACTCCATTAATACCCAACAAGAAACATGAGCTGGCCCATAAAACGACACAGTGATCCCCTCAAACACAATATCTGCAAAGGTTTATCCTGCATCAGGTGCATCCGCCTGGCGTCCTGACGCAGGTCGTATACTATCTGTGTCCCCTGCATCTGGAGCATCAGGAGTTACCCCAGGAGTTGCATCACAACGCCCTGTGTGTCATGTGCATTCGATGTTGCTATCCTGGGTTTCTTTACGCCTGGTGCCTGTGGGCCCTCACTACCACATTGCTCGGACGTACTGATGATGTCCTGTATGCTCCCCTCTCTTATGCCCTATCATGGTAGAACCCCCCACATGTTGCCCAGTACCTAAGTTCTGATACTTTGCTTGTTTTCTTTACTCTCAGGAGGATACTGTGCATCGCTGCCCTTCGTTGCACTGCCTCATTTGCCCCAGGTACGTTCTCTCAAGCCGTCCAACATGCTCACAAACACTATTTCCCGCTCTCGATGTCACTATCTCAACCTTCCCTCTCAATTATATCCTTACGTCTCATTGTTATTCCCGCAAGGCTATGATGTCACAACAAGGCGACACCAATTTGAGTTTGTCTGCCACTGGTTTCTCTGTTGCATTCTCTCAATATCTGATATCTATCCCATGACAGGTGTTACATCCTTTGCCACAGATGGCAGCCCAGACATCCCTGGACCATAGTACAGTCACTGGTCAAAAGTCTTCACGAGGTGCTGACTAGGCAATACCATGATAAATTTTGAAGACAGTTAATGGTCATGTACAATGTACTATATCAATCACCAATTCATAGCGATGCTACCCAAACCTAAAGCCCAATGAAGAGAAATGTCTGAAGTTCTTAAAGGCATGATAATTGCCTTCTTTTGGTGCTTTCATAACTATTCTTTTGTTACAAGACTGGTGGAGCAATCAGAGAGTACAGTCCGGTCATTCCTGAATCGAGCCTCAGAACTTGGGCATATTCACAATCTACCTCGGTCTGGGTGGCCTTCTAAACACAGTATGTGTATTAAAAGCTGTATCAAACGAGCTTGGAAGAAGGACCGCTTCCAATCAACAGAGGAGGTCTGTACTATACTGGAATCTGCCAAGACCTTGAACTATAATTGCTAATATGTTAATTTGATAGCTTCGCTATACTGTTTACCCACATGTCAGCAGGTCAACACTTGATCACTACCTCCGTAGTCAGAACCTTCGCAAATGGCTTGCCTAGCGCCTAGTCAAACTTGCTGAAGAGCATGCTGCTAAGCGACTCTGATGGGCAAAAGAGCACAAGAACTGGACTATGACAGATTGGTACAGAGTAATCTGGAGCAATAAGTGTATAGTGGAAAAAGTAGTAACACTGTGACAGCGCTTGGTATTCCACTACCTATGAGAGAAATGGTTGCGTGAATGCTGTGACCCAAAACCAAAACACAAAAGTGTCTCATTGATGGTTTGGGCTTGCTTCTGTGGGTTGGAGCATGGTGAGCTGCATTGTCTAAATGACAAAAAGACGATGAATGCAGAATATTACATTGGAATACTATCAAAATAACTTCTTCCTTTCCAGCAATACCTATTAGGTATAGATTTAGAGCAACTGTTTATGCAGGATGGGGCATCAGTCCACACAGCAAGAGTATCCATGGCCTTTTTGGAGGAGCACGGTATTAGCCTATACAAGATTCCACCATACTCTCCCGATCTTAACCCAACTGAGCATATATGAGTTTACATGAAGCGTACTCTGCATAGAATGCACCCAGAGGTAGTCAACTTAAAGGGTGATCTGGAAACAATTCAGAGGTGACTTGCTGAAATATTGCCAAAAGTATGGAAGGAGGTACCGGAAAGGTATTTTGGATCAATTCTAGATTCAATGCCTGATCAGGTGCAGGCCATTATTGAAGCTAAGGGATATTATACCTAATACTAGTTATTGGTATAGTATAGCAGGACCACCACAATGTTTCTGATTATGTAATTAAGCTTGGCATTGAGAGCGGGGTTGCAAAGACTTTTGACCAGTAAATGTATCTACACTGGCACTCATCGTTCTTCATATCACTACTACCCTAATTCTCTAGTTAAAATCTCGATCCTGTGTACTTTAGTTTAAATATGACTCTTCTATTATTTCTGTGTAATACCCACAGCCCTATGCAACCTGAGCCCTATGTTATCTTTATCTCGGCCCCTTCTTGGTGTCGAGATATAGGCAATTCTAATGCCCATGTAATTGCAGAGATTTCGTCCAACACTTTTGCGAGACGTCAGAGCAGTGACACTGGATAAAATGTTATCTTTATTGACTTATACACATGAAATGTCTTCATGGATTAACCAGGGCCCATGGAGATCAACATCTAGGTTCATCAAGGCGGCCTAACTTGATCTGGTGATTTTTCAATTGATCTCATAGAACATCCTTAAATCTATCTAACTGTTGATAAGCCATTGACCCTCTACCACTTGGATTAGATGCGCCAGACCTAGGATGGTGCCAATGTCTACTACTTAAATTTCTACGGAACCAGCCACTTCGCCAGCTCCATAGTGACAAGAGCATGTAACACTGATAGGCATCCAGAGTTCAGTGCATGCAAAACCTGAATACCTGCAAGAAGGTAGACTGTATCTTAGTACTGGCATTCGTGGAGATTGAAGAGTGGAATGAGTTTCCTGGGCAGATTGTCCTGTAGTACACCATACATTTGCTCCCTACTAATTGCTATCCAAACCCAATCGTTATAACCTGCTAGGTTTTGGGAGAGTTCGATGCCCATCCATCCTGCCTGATAGATGTCATAAACCCTGTTTTCCGGGCTTATTAGAACTGGGATTTCAAGTTGTGTCAATTGTTTAACTAGGAGGAGTTGAAGTATTCCAGGATTTTCAGGCAAGCGGTGCTTGAAGGGCAGCCTCTACTAGCTATATCGAACCAATTCAACACACAGATTATCGCTTGAGATCCCTAAAGCTTTACACAAATCACTGAGTTGGGTAAGATCTCCACAATACCAGTTGAGGGCCCAACAATGTGTCCATTGCTGAGATTCTGTACTCATTTTGTCTAAAAGAGCCATGATGTCTGCAGGGATGTCAGCTCTAGAACATCGCAAGACATCTAGGTTCAAAAGTCTTATTTGGATCCCGTGGTATCGACTGTAACTCTACCAGATCTACTACACAGCATCATTTTTATTCGAACATCACCATTCATCTTTTATCTACTTCTTATACACTAACTCGCCAAACTCAGTAGAATACTGGGGAACATTGCCAAACTGGTACACATCGTCGTGAAAGTGACGAACTAGATGCATCTTAATGAAGTTGAAATGAGACTCTGCTTGTATCAATTCCATGTGTTGGTCATTCTCTTCTTCCAGATACTGTCCCTGCATACAAGACCACTTGAATCGAGCCACAGATTGATCTACCAGCATTCTCCAATGTCGTAACTCTGTTCACTGTTCTTGAATCTTTACCAGTATCCATTAAGACATTCTAAACTCCAAGAGGATATCCTTCATTGTATAAAACCGATTAAGAAATTGATCTATATAACCAACTGTCTCATACGTATGGCTCCAGTATTGTGCCATCAGACTGAAATCGAGTAATGAACTGAGATGGGCAAGTGCTTGTTTGAAGGGTAGGTGTTGTGTACTATCAGGCTGTCTCAAGGCCCCAGCCTGAACTCCCAAAAGACAATGTACCAAGTTCCTCATCTTCTTTCCTTGCCACTAGGTAACGTCGTGGTACCCATTGTTGTGTACATAGAACCCTTGGTATGGAGGTAAGGTTTTCTAGGTATCATCAAACGCCTCCAGCCTTGCGTGTTTCTGAAGTCTTAAGAAATCCCTGAACATAATCCATCATGTACTTGAATAGTGCGAAAAAAACAGCGTGGAGTAGATCTGACTGGTGCTGGCCAGCGGGTACAATGCATGGTAGTCTATCAAAAATATTTCTCCTCATCTTGATACCGTGACCATCAAATGTGGTGTGGACTTCGCCCAACATGAGCTTCCCCAAGCCCTCCTGAACTTCTTGTTCCTGGTGCTTATATCTCGCATAATCTCTCGCTGGATACCTCACCCGAGTGTTGGATTCTAACATATCCACAGGCATCTGACATTTGGGACAGGTGTTCAATTTTACCCCATGTAGTACAATGTTTTCCATATATTCCGCAATCCACGCCGCAAGGATAGGGAAAGGTGTCTGTATTTCCCATCTCTATAGTCAATTGTCACACCATTGAGCATGGCCTCTTCCAAGAGCTGGAATAGCAGCTCAAATACCACTTGTAGTGTGTTGGCATTGATTTATATCTGTAGTTCACTTGCAGAAGAAGACTGAGGAAGCTTGGACGAGACCCGCAATAGTGCCAAAAGCAGAACTGCTATTGATCCAGGTCAGTTACAGATGGTCGGTGGAAGATTTCCAACTATGATATACAGTGGCCATGCCTTCATGTCACCAGAGAAGTTGGTGAGATACTTTTGATCCGCCATCCCAATAATTGGAACCACAGTCACACCAGGTCGAAGTGTTTCCTGTAATGGGTTAACCTCTGTTTCTGTCAAAAAGGGTGCAATTGCTATTGGCAGAATACTTGAACGTCCTACAACCAGTCCGCGGTATGCATATCTGCATATACTCTTTGTCCATTTGAATCGCATTTATGGTATAGCAGGTAATAAAATCATCTGTGTAGGCGCTTTAATAATGAAGATATCAGACACATTCTAGCACATTACGGTAAAAGAATAGCAATTTTCTCACTCCATCATCGACCTGGACCTCAAATCATTATAGATATAAGCTATACAGATCTAGTGAGTGGAGGTGGTTCTCAAGTATAAGCATCGAGATATAGCCAAACTCTGCCAGATTAACGAGGCTACTTGAAAAGTATTCATGAATCCGTGCCTTGAATACCTTACTTTGTATGAACCAAGATGCAAGTTTGAAATTGTGCAAGCTATCAATTGGTGCTCATGAGTCCTGAAACATATTTCTGTATTGTTCGGCAAATTGCCTCATGTCTCCAATAATTTCCTCTGTATGGGGATAATACTCAGGTTCAGCAGGTGCTGAAGAAGAGTGGACGAAATTCTGTGATTCGGTGTCAGCCTTATAAGAAACCCCATTGTTAATAGCGTCTAATTGGCAGGTGACGGGGTCAGGGTCAGATTTATAGTCGGAATCAGGCTAATTGTTCTCGTGGTCTGGGACATCATGAGGCAATTGGTGGAATTCTGTATCCTGAATTCTCTTCAATGAAGGAGTACTCTGTATCTGGGATGCGAGGAGAGTAGTGATGTCCGCAGGCTTGGTTTGCAGATGTCTCTCATACGTGCCAGAATCGGTATACTTCCGGCAATGAGATGAACATTTGGCAGGCATTGAAAGACTAAGGTTAGTGGATTTGGAGAAGCCTTTTGTAGGATGAGGTACAAGTAGAAGGCTTACTGTTCCACGTGTAGATTCGGATGTCAGCTAGGGCCAAATTCGGATGACCCAAAATGTAGCTAATAGTCAATTTGGTTTAGTGTCTAGTTTCGTGTAGCATGTGTGTTCGCCTGTTCCTTTTTGTTATACTGTTTTATGGGTATTGGATGGTGATATCCTATTTTATGAGCTGGTGGACTGGAGACGTCCTGCTTTTCAGTCTACAGGTATACGATGGCCTATTTTCAACTTAAAACACAGGTAGGCCAGAGAGGTCTGGAACACTTAGACCCCAGATTACACATGAACATTGAAATTATTTCAGTGTACCTTGAATGTTGGGAACTGAGCTTGGATATTTAAACTGAATTAAACACCACTAAGGGAAGATCACATCAGTCACACCAGGAATAATATCCACAATAGTCTTGACATCTACCATGCTCACAATACCAATACTCAGAACAAACCAGAATACATCACATAAAACAATAACCACATGCAATACATCCACTCACCAATTGTTCCAAAGGGATATATGACTCCGCCAAAACCTGTCTACCAGCTTCCCGCCATTATTATTATTGAAGAGATTATGCCTGCAAGAGACAGTAACCAAAAAATTAGCACACATAAGACATTGCTTAACTTTACTCCAGATGATGCTGGCAGACAGCTCTATATGGCATGGCGAAATACTATCAAAGACTAAATGTTGGCAATCAGCTTTACCGATAGCAAGACATTTCCGAATGCTGATTTCAGCGCAGTTTTTCAGGGCATGTGGGGATTATGCCCTGTCTGCGTTTGCCTTGTGACGGTGCAGTCTAGTGAAATACCTCACAGGCAGTACATCGAAGAAGCCATCATTACACTCATTAAGGACCATTGTAAGAGGTTAGCGGACACTCTTCTGAAAGATCCGGTGCCTCAACTGGCGCCGGGTGCCACAGAAATCGTCATAGCACATGTCACTGTTAATCAACTATTCCTGTCCCATGGCATAACGGCCCAACTGGGCCTGAATGCACAACAAGGCCCTGTACTGCAACTTGTAGTATCTCATGCTTTGTAAGATGACCAGGTTAATGGGGATGGAGTGGATGACAAGGATGATGGCAATGATGGCAGTGACACTGGTCACCTGAGGGATGTGGATAGAAGACCTTTCACAGGATTGGGCCAGGAGGATGACCAGGATAACCAGGACCTCTATGAACCCCCTACTATAAATACACATCATAAACATGCACGCAAAGATATCCATACTACACAAGAAGCGCAGATTGCGCCTGAATGTCCCACACTTGTATGCCCACCCCCAGTGCTCTCTGTTAATATTTCTACTAGTTAGTTCATTTCCCTACAGGTTGTTGAAGTCGAGCCTCCACTTACTGACAAATGAAATAAACATTGGAGTGCATTACTTGGGTGACCTCATATAGTACGTATAGTTTAGGTACAGCCCTTATTACGTAGTGCGGGTTTAGGCAGTGTAGAAAAGAATTTTAGCTGAAGCTTCACCCGATTATCAATCAGTTTATTGGAGAACCCTGGATATCTCTGGATTCTGATTTGATGTGTTGGATTCCTTCAGCATTCCAGGGTTGTGTGCCACGATCTGGAGATGGCTACCAGCACAACTGGTTCGCTCTATGCGGGGCGCTACCGGTGAAGGAAGTAGGTTACTGTGCTAGCTTCCTGTGCAACTCTTATTATGGTTGAACTTCATTTTCATCGAAAATCATGAATAGATACGTGTTTGGCTGCTCTCAAATCCTGTACAGCAGGACCTGCTGGATCTCTTAGAGTATTACTATGGTAATGAAGGAGACATGAGGCCAGAAATACCTGTGCTATGGGGGCACTCATATGCTGATGAGGATGCAATATTTGAACTCAATACCAAACTAGATAGAACTACAGATCAGGTTTATACTAAAGCACCTGCGCCAGACACAGGAGCAGCTCGCGGTAAAAATAATTATCATCAGGGAGGACAGGCTCAGGAAAAAGACACACAATAATATTCTTCGTGCCTGTGCCATGCCAGGAGGCACATCACGCAAGTAACAATCACATAGACAAAAGTCTGTCAATCTCTAAACCCGTGCCAAGTGCAGATATGTATAATCATTCAGATGAGGATAAGATGCAAGCCTCATTCTCTAGAGAGACATATCTGAAATCATCTCTTATAGAAATCGGTCTATCTCTCCCAGATCGTGTACCATTGTAAATTACAAACTGAACTCGTCTAAATAGACAACAACTCTCCGGTTTACTTGCACCTCATATAATATTCAAGAACGAAGAGTAGCGACGTGCCTCTTTAAAACTCATAAACATTCATACACAAAAGCCGAAGAGGCTGCACCTGGCTCCAATTCTGGACCATGATGTGATGGATAGGACACCGCAAGTGTTCAAATGGTAGTCAGCCTAGATCTTGTGTTAGTGGAGTGTTTTAGTAGTGGATTTGTGAGAAACATCGCGAAGTCATTCTTCCTTCTGTTTGTCTCTTGTATCTGTCATTCATTGTGCTTCTCATGAAGAATAGTATCATATCCCCCATTGCGTATCCTCCATTGCCAGATGTTTCTAATTCCACGTCAGGGACACTTTCAAAGTGCATGGACCTGACACCTGTAGTAGACGCCTTTGCACTTGTAGATCTATGCTGCTCAAAGGTTTTTGACACCAGTAAGCAGGACCAGTATGCGGCTTGAAACCTGATTTTATAAACTTTAGAGTAATTACTTCTAGAACCCCATACAGATCACGATACGTTTAGAATTATATTAGTATCTATATCTATACACAAAAACTTACCGTCACTCTGAAGACAAGGTGGTTAGTCTGGCTAGTCGATACAATTTCACATCGTTGAGCAATGAGGTCATATGCTTTTTTGTCAGTACATCCTCCCCTCTGGTCATTTAGCATTGTTTCTGTATCCACTCTACTAGAGTATTAGACATTGAATGTCCTCCCCCAGACCTCTTGTCCTGCACCTATCAATCTACTCTTAGCCTCCTTCCCCCACTCTCCATTACTCACTAATGTCCCACATCAATGTTATACTTAAATCTACAACGCTGTCGCATCAATGTCTTTCTTCGATTTGTCCTCCCCCCCACAAGCTTCCAATCA
Organism: Tuber melanosporum; assembly: GCF_000151645.1. Taxonomy (NCBI): domain Eukaryota; kingdom Fungi; phylum Ascomycota; class Pezizomycetes; order Pezizales; family Tuberaceae; genus Tuber; species Tuber melanosporum. The sequence goes on along the minus strand of NW_003298829.1, from coordinate 55,926 downwards.
CCCTTTTTTTAAAAAAAAGTTAAAAGATTTCCCATCTACTGATTTCAGTGATATCTATTTTTAAAAATACACCCCCCTCTTAACAGAGAAACAATGTCACGTGAGCCGGAAAGTCTTCCAGTGCAAGTGACCAAGTACTCTCCATCTAACCGTTGACTACTGATACTGAGAATTATTAACATATCCCTTTTAATAAAGACACCCCGCTACCCTGCATCCTGAAAATAACATGTGGAGATGCAAGTGCCAAACTCTGCCATCAAGCGCCGGTTGCAGACAGGCTATGACAGGAAAGTAAGAAATCACCTCTACTTGTCATAATAAGTGACCTGTTGTGGAGCTAACCTTTTGGGAATAGTGATATGAGCCTAGAGGCAGAGGAGAGGCCCCCCTTTGAACCAGCAGTAGAAGACTCCAAGTAAGTGAAAATCATAAGCTACATGTATTTGCAGAAATCAGCTTAACTAACTCTCTTACTTCGAACAGCGGGCACTACGGCTTCATTGCGTACGCTACAAGCTGGTGAGGATTTGAGAATCCACACCCAATCAGCACTCCTTACCACAGGTGGTGTGAGGACCTCCAAGCCTACATGATAGTGCACTCTTTGAACCTCCACCACCTGACTGACTCCCAATTAGAGTTGGTCCTAATTTTGGCCCAATCTCTTTCCCCTTTCGCTGCCCTGATTAAGCAGGTTAAAGACCAGTATTGGGCCGCAGACGTCAGGAAAGTCAAACGTTATCTGCGGAACGTGGTCGGGGACCCGGCTAAGAAACTGCTGATGATAAACGAGCATTGTCTCATGGAGCAGGCAGTGCTGGCAGAGGTCAAGGGACTTCCAAATAAGTCTTCCCATGCATCTATGTTCTGCTATATTCGTGCCAACCTATGGGATCGGGGCCCCTCAGGGATGGTAGGCATTCCTTGCCTACTCCTGGTGTGCCGCCGACACTGACCGGGGAATCACCTGGGGGGTCCTGGCATCACTGAGAATAACAGTTGTACTAGGGATAGTCAAGGGCTAACAAGTAGAGGAGGCCATCGGGTGCCCCCAATATCTCATCTGGGTGACAGGCAAGGGCGCACAATCGCTTCATCATGCACCAGCGGAGCCTCTCCCGCTCACAGCACTCCTCTTTTTATATAAAGATGATGATGTCTGTGAGTGGATCCTCCCCAACAGTGGCAAGGATCTACTGGATGTTATGGTCCAGCAGTGGCATCAGAGAGAGGCCCAAGCTCAGACCCTAGAGCCTGCCAATGGCAAATACCTGTTTTTCGACTGCAAGGTCTGAGATCACCATTGGCAAGCAAGAGATATTGGGGGGACAATCGAGTCAGAGGAGGACAAGGAAGAGGATGTCAAGAAGGACAAGGAGGATGAGCAAGAGGAGGACAAGGAGGACAAGGAAGAGGAGGAGCAGGAGGAGCAGGAGCAGGAGCAGGAGCAGGAGGTGGTAGGGAGGCTAGGTTCTCCCTGGCGCCGGCGCGCACTACAGATCATTGTTGGGAAGGTAAGTTTCTAAACATTCACATTCAGAACCTTTATCCGTAGCTAATAAGATACATAGGATGAAGACTGATTTGCCCCCGGCCCCTCAACACCCCATTGCACTACCCATCCTCACTCTGGGTGTGTGGCCGCAACAGTGATTAACGATGTTAGATCCTAACCTTCATGATCTTTCAACTAATACGTTTATTATTATCCATATCTAATAACATACATAGGATAAAGTCCTGTTCACCTCCTGCCCCTCGAGAACCCACCCTCCCACCAATCCAGACCCCAGGTCTTCGCTACTCTCTGAACTGGAGAAGCTCCGATCCATGACAGAGCTTTTTCAAGAAACCCCATGGATGGCAGAGTACCTCCAAATCCTCTGACCCCAGGCTGGACCCTGTTTTGGGCACAACGGGGCTGAAGACACCTCTCCCCCACTTTTTTCTGAGAGTAGCACTGAAAGAACAGCTCCTTTCCCTCACCAATTCCCCCTACGATTCTGTCAGTGCCTACCCCTCTCCATCCTATGACCCCTATTCCTACCCTGTCACCCCCCTCGACTTCTGTGGCTATAACAGCTCTGCCGGCTCCTCTAAGCCCCAGTCCTACTCTTGCGTCTCGTCTAACCTCTGTGACTATGACTAAGCACCTGGCACTGCCCACTCCCAGTCCTATTCTGGCACTACTCCCGACTTCTGTCGTTATGCCAGGTCTGCCGGCTGCTATCACTTTGCTTGCACCCTGAGATTAACTGGCACCTGGCTCTTCTGATCTTCGCTCTCATATGGCTGACGAAACACCAACACCCCACTGCAGCAGCAGTTATTGGACTACTAGAGGGTGATGCTAGATTTGCCGTGTTTTCCTCCGTTTCTCTCTTTTTATTTTGCTTTCTGAGGTTTCTTTTCTTTGCTTTTCTTTTTCGGGTTTTTTTTTTTTGTTTTGCCTTTACACTCTCAATGCCAGTGTGGGAATTTCAAACAGGGGTGCATTTCTTAGCTGGTAATTAATTGTGATAGTAATGATACCATTTGACCTTCTTGCCTCGGCCTCCTGTATTCCTTACTGGCCCAACGTGGTATGAAAGTGGTGGCTGTAGTGATTGGCCTCCTCAGACTGTCCTCGAATATTGCTGGTATATTGTGTTAATGAATTCGGTACATCTTGTATTCCGAGTCCAGAACTGGCCTGGCATCAGGGAGCCATCGCGTCGATTGGCTTAGTAGCCTTAAACGACTACACCTTTTAGATGTGTGGAGATGAGGTTAGATATCTCTAACTCCTTTTCGGCATGACATGTATTTTGTGAGAAATCGCTTCACTTACTGACTCCAATGTAGCTAGATCTTGTTAAGCCATCTGCCTTGGTGACTCAGATATTTCCTCTACTCTACCTGTATGCAAGTATAGAACCTCCAGATGTTTGGGAACATAGGATATGGATCATGAACACTAAGTTCAAGTTGAATATTCAGAAAGAACAAGATATCATTGAGGCCTAGATTGTGCTATGCGTTTTGCTGTGGAGAGACTTTCATGACTCCTAATGATTTAATGCTTTAATCCTGGGCCGGTGATAACTTGGAATGTTTTGATTATGAACATAAGGTTGAAGGCTCACAAGAGGTCCTTTTTTTGCCAGAGAATCCAATACTGAATGATAGTTGATGATTATGCCACTCCTAACCCCAGGCCACAGGCCTAGTATATATGATCTGATGCATCCAATTGAATGCCAGCAAACTAGACAAACTCTGCACTTACCGCATAGCAGACTCGAGATTCATACTGTTTGCATCCTGAATACTCACTTACCTGACATTCACTAACCTGTTATAGGATATATAAATAACATCTAAACAAGATATGCAGTCAGCCAATTCCCAGAGTGGGAAATCTGAATGGACATAGACACGATGCCCAACTCGACAGAATGGGATTTGGAAAGTTGATATTAGCAACACAACCGAACAACTCTGACAGATCGCTAAGTACACTATTGAACCACTAGTCATCAGGTCGAACTCCGTCTCCTCCACCAATTGCTAGCACACAATTAGGAAGACCTCTAAAATGTCCTTGGAATGCCACCATACAGAGCACTGCGTATACCAAACCTGAGATAGAACCTGCAGGGCAAAGAGCTACAGAAACACTTTATCTTAGCGTGGATAGCAGCAATGAATACTAAAACTTGTAGGTATCAGATAAATGGAATCGGATACTAAACCCAATCCCTAAGATATTAATATTCCCAATAGCTCTGGCCTACAACGGTCTAATGAGTCTCAAGCACTTAACAGACACCAAAATAATTGCATACCAAAGGTCCAGATTTCCACCATCTCTGGAATACAATATGCCAATCCTCCAGGGGAGAAACCAGGACCTCATGGGCAAATAATTCGCAGCAGGCCTTACAGTCCTGCTAGATTCCCACCATCCAGCATTCCACGATTCTCATTACCACTGGGTGGCAGGAGTGATCATACATCTGATATCTGGAGTTCTTGTCCTACCAGTTGTCCTGCCACGCTGTAGCCAGACAACTTGTTATCAAGTAAGTCACAGGGCAACGTAGTAACAGGGACAGAAGGCGTAATATTAAGCTGAGTAAAGTCACTCATTCTGGAGTACACACAGTTCAAGGACCCACTCCCAAATGCTATTGCATTGACCGGTCAGGTGCTCAAAGTCTAGAAGGACACTGTGGAAGGGCAGAGACATACTGAAGATGTTGGACCATCAGAGCAGTTCATATATCAGGTAAGACCTCTTGGCCAGGCATGATAGCATGCAATATGCACTATCAAACCAAGATACCCCAAAAACACTCAGGGGTGCAATCTCAGTTCATATACCATGTGAAGAATTACATTGTCAAGTTATACAAACTACAGGAGGATCTGACAGCGATGTCGAGTAGGGTGGATTATCTGCTGAAACAAGATATGCTTTTTTGTGATCCAAAAGTGTATGAGATTCATTAACACCTGGTAACAACCCCATAGTGACCACTACTGATCATGACTAACACTAATAAAGAACCTGACATTGCAGTTCGCTATGCCATAAATTCCAGAGGCGAATTACAGCAAGTCTTTCGCAGGAAAGAAAATGCGTAAGATTGTTGATCCCAAGTTTCTTAGGTGGATCAAAGGCACTATGATCTGCTTGATGAGCGCTATAATCTGTCATACACTGCCAGCGTAGAAATCACGAATCTATTACGAGCAAAGGGACTTCCAGCCCAAGGCAGTTAGAGGTAAGATTCCGGCACTGTCATAATACATGATTCATGACCAAGGTACTAACTTGTTACCAGATACCAAACACCTTTCTTGTACAGCAGAAAAAAACATGGGCAAAGTGCCTACCGGGTGTCCAGGACATGATTGTTAAATACATGTGGCAGACAATCCAGAAGATAGTTGAGCAGATTTAAGTCGTATAGCAAGACCGCCATGAGGGGTATAATGATAATGGGGGTGCTCACGGCACAGACCTCGAGGGTCAAATAAGTGACCAGATCCCCTCACTGCCAGTGCCACATCAGATCAAGCTGGACCGCTTTGGCCTAGAGGAGTGCTAGGAAAGTCCAGTACTGTCACAAGAAACAGACACTTGGTTTAATTATAGCCAGATGTCGATTGCCCAAGTGCTGGGACTTCTGGTCCCAGATCCAGCTAGTCCTAGATATTCACCGGAGGGCAGTTTAAGATTGATGACCAGGTGCCTGATAAGTGATTCTTGGCCTGGTCGCCTGTCGCTCAGCATCAAGGAATCCGAGGAAGGCCAAGGATCATGGATGGGATTCGGTGATTGGCAGCCAGACGTTAATGAGCGGGAGCCCAATTAGGGTCACCCTGGGTACTTAATGGAGATTACGGATGTGTAAATATCACTTTTAATAGATATCTTTTTCCGGCTAAGCTGATGTGCGGTATCAGCAGTGAAGAGTGTATAGTAGATAAATGGAGGCATATAGGAAAAGAAAATTGAATGCAATATTCAATTGTACTAGTAGAATTGAGCACGACCAAAATGTAATACATAAAAATATCTGCAGGAAGGTGGGAGGATTAAAGGAAAGGGGGTGGCACTGGGGATGGGTCAGGAAGAATTTGGTGCGTGCTGAAGGCATCCAGAGAATGTCTGGATGACTGATAGTACAAACTGGATGAGAATCTGGGAGCAAGGGGAATGTCCCAGTGAGGTGAGTTGTAGGGAGAAAGACTCCAGATGTAGAAGGGGAATATCATGGTATCTAGATAGTACGGAAGTGTGAGATAGTCCAGATATTGGAATGCAAGGCAAATAATATCATTTTGGAACAGGCGAGCCGGAGATATAGCCCAGATGAAGCCACGGTGGAACAATGTTATCCTGACGCAGGCAGCCTGTTTAGACGTCATCCCAATGCAGATAAGCAGGGGTCTTACTTCCACCAGACACATGCTGGGAGGATCAGAGGTTGTCTGGACGTAAATGCCAGGGTGTGGGGTATTGTCATGACAAAGAGGACTTAGTGCTCCGTGTTAGGAAATCTTCAGGATGTGAGTTGGGAGGCAAGGAAAGTCCAGATGCAAGGTCCAAGCGACGTCACATCCTGATTCGCTGTTCACATTTTGCATATCCTGTTCTTCAGACACACAGGATGCAAGTGATATGGGTAATTATTTTTACTAATATATAGTGACAAACTATATATGGGTAGGCAGTTTACTGATTAGTTAGACTTCTGATTGGCATGACTGTTTGCTACCAACATTCCTATGATATGAAAAATCTTTACTCCTGTGGGTGCATTTGAGATGTCACAGCTAAAGTACTTCAGCCTTGAAAATGTTAAAACACTACAGAGTAGTCTGGTCTATTATAGATAGTCTTTAAACCAATCATAGTAGTAGCTAAAGTAGTCAATTGATGTTGAATACTCAGGAATGGAGGGTAGTGATTGGGAGGAGCTAGTAGTATATAATATCTAATTAAGTATATGCAAGTTCTCTACTTAGATAATTAAGTTCCACTTGAGACTAAGGAACTGATGGACTGAAGCTGTACGCTTAATAATATTAAGTTTTACTGTCTTATTTCTTCAACTCTATTACTAAGATGTTAAGACTTTTGTTTTATCTTTATCTTCTAAAGAATTCATTTTAGTACAGTTACAATCTTGTGATCTATCTTTCCTTATGGAGTACTCATTATGTTAAAACTTATCCAGGATGGGGCTTGAAGACTCACCATAGGAAGTACTACTGCTGAGCTTCTGAAGAGAGAAACTGTAGTTATCTATTAGTCTTCTTTCTCTCCTAAACTAATCCCTATTGAGTTAGTATGGCATATTATAAAAAATTATCTACAAGATAACTTTCTAGAGAATATGTCCTATAATATATTACAGGATGCAGTCTATGAAACTTGTAAGATGGTTGGAGAGCATGAATTTCAAGATCTAAGAGAAGGTGTGCCCACCCCATGTCAGTTATTTCTTCTGACCAATGGCCTCTTGATAACATATTAGTAAACCTCTATAACTTTCATTCCAGTTGTTTCCTCAGGCCTTTAGCATATAAACTATACTACTATACCTGATTTGTTCCCCTGCCAGCAGCAAACTCCTGCTAGCAATGTCTAAAAATCTTATATACTATACCTCCATATGAATTCTTATTTTACTACAAAATGATAATAAATTACCAAACCCTTCATCTAGGAATAAACCTTAATAGTGACACTTAATTGCTTGTAACACAATATTGAAGGAGTAGTAGCAGATCCATTCTCTCTATTCATTGCAGATAAATCAATTATAGAGATATTTGAAATACTTCACCCTGCGATTATTCCTTATTTAAATAGTGGTAAATTATTCCCTGTTTCTTTCTCTCTCTTTGTTTTTTTTTTTGACTCCGCACCACTGTATCGTTGTCTCGTACAGAAACCTCTTTGACAGGAGCATGCAGTGTAGCAGGGGTGGTTAGCCCCGCATTCCTCCGTTTCAAGTGCTCTAAGCTCACTTATGGAGTATGATTGTCACAATCGCAGACACCTACCTATACGCACGCTGTAACTTGCGCTATCTCGTCAACCCAACATAAGGATAGCAAGCGTTTATTATAGAACAGGGGGTAAGGACGGCCTACTCGGGTACCAATAACATCGATTTTGTAAAATACAATTATTTGGGAATTGACCCGGAAGCTCCAATCCGTATACAGATATAAATTCCCGAAATGAGATACAATAAGGCCCATCCGTAGGCTCGGCACAAAATATGATATCGGTAAGCGGAAAATATAGCTTCAGAACCACACCGCTCGTTGGTAAACTAAATGGTTTCTTAACAACCTCAATTGGTAAAGAGCAGAATATCAACTTGCCATAGCCCTATGATCCATTCGAGAATTAAAATACACTATGCCACTTATCTGCGATACTCCAGCTCCGGAAGTAAACGGGGGGTGAGACGAAGCAAATAAAATGTGATAAAAGAAGTAACAAGGAAACTACGAACGCCATGACATAATCGAACATCTAGTTTTACAGATCCCCTCTCCCAAGTTTATGGAATACAACTAGAAAAATGAAAGACGAAAAACATCCACCCCAAGGAAACAACCCAGCCAGCCAGACACAGGTAGTGTCAACCACCACCGGGAGGTTTAACAGAAGTGACTTGAAAGAATGTCTTTTCACGTTCCTCCTTCTCCTTCTCCATTCTTTCCTTTTCCTTCTTTGTGAGACGAGGTTTCCTGATGGTAGGACCTCGTGCAGCCGCCGTGCCACGAGTGGTACCGCCACGCCCACGCCCGCGTCCTCTCTTTACGGTGCCATCGGCCCTATTTAACCATGTCAGTAAGAAGGATATTGCGAGTCAATGCCAAGGATTAGTTAGTTAACCTTTCAATTTGGGGTTTCTCCCCCTCCGGGACTAAGGGGCCACTGTAGACGAAGAAACCGTCCTTTGAGGCGGCAGCTTGCTCTTCCCAAAGCATCTCGGTATCGTCAATGAAGGGGTCGTTTTTGTCATAAATGTCTTGATGCCTTCTCTTTTTTCGCTTCCCACCTTCGGAGTCCATCGGCTTATCCATTTCAATATTCGACTCCGATTCCGAGCCATCAACCATCATCTCATCACCACTGTCCCCTTTCATCATATTTTCCCTAGCTCTCGCGAGCTTTGGGTTCAAAGCTGCCCATCCGTAACGCTCCTCCGCCAGTTTAGCAAAGTTAACATATTTGTTGTGCTCCCCATTGAGAGGAACATGAATATAAATGTTGGGGATACATGCTTCGCTAGTAGCAGCAGTCGTACCTGGTAAAACACCCGATAATAATCCATTGCCAGAGGTCGAAGGCAGAGACGGTCGGGGTTTGGGAGATGCAGCTGCAGAAGAAGGAGCTGTACCATTTTTCGATTTCGGCGATCGGTTTAGTGAATCCCCCACCTCGCCGGATCGCGGCAATTTCTCTACCCTCACACCATTTCCGACAGCAGTGTCCGAAGCGAAGGACGAATTGAATTGCTTGTCGGACGATAAGGCCGCGGCATGAGGTTCGGTTAGTGGCTGCGGGTCGATCAGCGAGGATATAGAAGGCGACGCGGAAGCACGATGGCCGGATTTAGCAGTGGATCCACTCCTAACAGGATCGAACGGTTGGCCGAGGAGAGATCTATTCCTTGCTGAAGGGGCGATAGATGAGTTCAATTTTCCCGAGGCGCTATTTGGTTCCGTGTCGCTATCAAGCTCAATAATTTCTTGACGTGGGCGCGATGGCCCCGTATGCGGTGCTGATTTTTTGCCGTTATGGTTGTTGGTGATGCGGCCCGAAGAGTCGACCACATCTTGTGGAAATTTTGGTTGACGATGGAGTGGTGACGAGGTTGACAAGGGATGGTTGTTGGTGTGGGTACCTCTATTTGAATTATTTGCTGACTTGTCGGAAACATTACCAGCGGTTGGCGAGGCGGGTTTAGATGAAGGCGACGATTGAACACCACGAGTCATGGCTGAGGGACTCCCAAACGTGGACATCGCGAGAATTTTCGATTTGTAATTTTATTACTCTGAGAGATGCCAGGATGGGGTTACCCCAGCCTGTTGAATAAAGGCTCTAACACGAAAAAATACCTCCAGGAGAATTTTGGAGCTTTCCTCTTCTTTCGTTGGGAACAGAAATGATGGGCGGAAGTCGAGAGGGAGCTGGCGATGATTGTGAAGGGTGAAGAAGGGAATGTGAATGGGGAAATTAGATGTGAGTGTTTAAGGGAGGGTAAAGATGAGAGAACAAGAAGCGCGAAGGAATTTGTGCGGAATAGGGAGGAATAGGGAACGAGGAGGGGGTGTTGGAAGTTGTTTTGATCGCAGAAGAATAGAGAAGACGAGGAAGAAGGGGAAGAGAAGGAGAAGAAGGAGAGGAATAGAAAGACAAAGAGCTAGAGAAAGGAGATGGAGAAGAGAAAAGAGACCGAGGGCTGCGTGGCCAGAATGTGGACTTTTTCAGAACGTCAGAAGCTTTTCAACCAACAGTCATTTGGCTTTCATGGGAAAAGAAAGATTAATTTGCAATCATGGCAACAGAAGAGGGACTAGGAAGTAACAGCAGCTTCTGTTTCTGCTGTAAGAATGGGTGGAATGGCGGTTGTGCGTGCTAGGTTATGGGCAGCAACCGCCGCGGACAAGAGAGCAACTACAGAGAATGGAGAAAGAGAGGGAACGGGATTGTGTGTGCAACGAGAATGGTAGACAGGCAGAGCAGGGCGGAAGGAGAGGAGGGTTTGAGTTTAGTTAGTAAGTTAGTATTTTTATGTATATGCGCTTCACGGTGAGGTATATAAGTGCACAACTCGCCTCCCTCGTTTTACTTTTCCCTCATTCATTCGAACTCCCCGCTGACCCTTTGTTCACACACTCCCTTCTAACGCGTTCCTAAAGGTGGTGGTTGTGGTGCTGATGGTTCTGGTTGTGGTGGTGGTGGTGCAATGGTACCTCTGCTTGTGGTTGTGGTGCGGTCGAGGTTGAGTGGAACGAGTCCTATCCTTGAGCTAGAGGCTCCTCTCGCCCGCCGCGACTACCGGTACGGTTTTCTACCGCTGCCGCTTGCCTACCTGTACCATACACTACCAGATACGTAGATGCACTGGTCTCTTTCTTCCCCATCAAGAACAATAAAACATCTCGCCCCACTACCTCTCACACTTATCTATCCATCAAATCTGATGGATGAGATATACATACTTCCAATCAAAAACAAAAAAGCCTCCATGTTATGGTTAAGATTACCGCAAACCTAAAATGCCGGTAGCTTTTCCAGAAAACCCAATCTCTCCTGGTTTACCCGGGATGGCGCCTACGCAGGCCCTGGGAAAAAGGGGGGGGGACCCCTAGCCTTAAGTCACGAATCGTGGTGGCTATCAATGGCTTCCATCCTCTGCTCAGCATTCCTCCCCACGTATATCAGACTCGATGTGACCCTGATGATCAAAGCTAGGTCTCTCGCGCCCCGACCATAGGCGTCGAGCTAGCATGCAGTGTCGTTAAAGAGATGGCCGCCTCATTGTGCCGCCAAAAGCCCTTCGCCTCGTGCCACCCGTTGTGGACAAAACTCCCTTTGCATGCCCTGTGTGATGTTTAGTGCAAACCCTTTTCAATAAACGGCTCCCTCGGGCGATGAGTGAATGAAACTTGAGAGGAGAGATTCTTTTTCTGTTGTTCAATGAAGACGAGGTTTTGTGTTATGTGGTCTGTGCATGCGCCAAGACTTAGGCTGCATAAGCGTGTGTCCAGGATGTGCTCCTGACCACCCCACTCCTGACGTCTTTGATCAGATATCAAAAAGAACCGCATACGTTACTGTACCGGTATGATACCATAACCTATGGAAGCGGAAAGGAAGAAAAAATAGAAAGTCTTTCTCCTACTATCTGAGTTCGAGTACTTAGCAGCGTCGAAATGTTGTTTCGCGAGCCTAAATCCTTGAAAACAAGCCCGAGCGCGGGGTAGATCCGACTGGCTCGGTTGGGTTCAGTACCGTACCTTGCCTTCGAACTCCTGGGCGGTAGAGGAAAAGGTTTGACAAGAGAAGAAGCTCCGGGTGATTTTGCACGGAAGGGACGACCTTAATTGGCGCCTAAGGATTTATCACTTTCCATCGCGACTGCTCTTTGTAAGGTTTTCCAGTGTTTAGTTGTAGATACCTTATAAACCGCAGTTCGGCATACCTTGTACAATAAAGCGTAGTCTGAAAACATAGTAATAATGTAGGTTTTAAGAAACTACTAGTACTGGACTGCTTTTACTACATATTATATCATAATAACATTATTATATACTTCTCGCTTCCGTTGAGCGAGCCCAATTAGATCATAATACTCCAATTTAACCCTGAATTTCAGCAGGACAGAGGACTTATTCAAACATAGTGGAAAGTATAATAGGATAAAGTATGAAATTTAACATATAAGCATATGACCCACTGACCCATACCAAGATAAGTAGAAAATAGAGTATCATATGATGCATACAGTCTATAATGTCAACTAGCAGTATTTCAAAATATAATACCTTGTATAAAAATAGTCAGGGCTATTGCTTTAGGATTTTGGTATCATAATTGTACAATTCTATAACAATATCTTATTACTGCTCTACCTTTCTTAGATTTTTTGCAATTTTTTTTAATTTTAATATATATATATATATATAATAAAGCTAGAATTAAATAATAATTTGGTACTATCTCATAACATATTAAATACATACGCAGAGCATATTCACCCCTTATTAAATTTAAATACAATATATATACAGACTTATAAAGTATATATTAGAGAGGTGTAAATTGTATAAAATTATACAATGACTGTGTATATTATATAGATAAGAGATGTTACTAACATATATATCAGCAAAGAGAAAATCCTGCATCATATATATGAGCTGTATATTCTGATGTAAATATTTAGTTTCCAATATTACATAAAGTTAGTAAAGTATAAGGATAAAGATTCATCTAATTAACAGTTACTAAGTAATACCTCAAAAAGCCCCACCCCCTCGGTAAACTACCTCTTCACAACCATGTCTCCAGAAACCACAAGCTTTCTCCTGGACTTTGCGAAGGGGCAAATTGTTGCTCTGAGGGAAAAATATCTTTCTTTCTCTAAAATTGGACAGCTCTTACTTCATCATAAAAGTACTGTTAAAAGTTTTTACAACCACTATTAAAAGAGGTATAATATAGAAAAAACTTCCATTTACTGGAAGCCTTAAAATTATGAATTCCAGAACCTATCGCCACCTTGTCATAGAGTCTGAGGAGGCACACTGCTAGCCATTGTTAGAATTGAGTAATAAGATTATTCCGCTACCTCTGTTAAGACAGTTAAGAGGCCTTTGATATTATGTAATACAAAGTAGTAGATAGCTTGGAAAAAGGTATTTCTGAAGGAAAATATGCTATTATAAGGTTGGCTTATGTAAAAGAGTATAAGAATTAGACAAAAGAGAACTTTGAGGATGTCATCTTTAATGACTAATACATGGTTGAAATATTGAAAGATTATAAGAGTATTTGGATCTTCAGGCCACTAGAGGAAAAATGGTATGAGCACTGTATCCAAAGAATTACTAAAGGACCTAGAATAAAGTTGATGCTATAGTCTTGTATTTGAGGTAAAAATAAGGGTCCTCTGATTTCTATTTTTGACAAGAGTGTGAATAGATTTGTATATATTAGAGTTTTGGAGGATGGCTTAGTTGATGTGTGGCAGGAGGTGGATCCACAGTTGGAAATCCTATCTTTTAGCAGAATGGTAGAAAGATACATACTGCAAGAGACATTATGACTTGGTTTGCTGAAATCAATATACAGGTTATGGAATAACTACCCAATTCTCCAGACCTTAATCCTATTAAGTACTGTTGGAAAAGGGTAAAGGAAAAGCTACACTAATACTTTCCTAACATTTACAAGACTAAAGAGAGTATAGATACTATTAGGAGATCTCTAATAAAAACTCTTAATGTGGTTAAGACTCAGGATATTGAAGAAGAATTTGTGGAAAGGGTATAGAAGTCAATACGTAAGAGAGTGGCTGCTTTTTTAGATGCAAGAAGATGGTATACAAAGTATTGAACATTTTTCTTTGCAATTTCACATAAGGTTTTTCTTACATTCAATGGAGTACTATCTATATTTTCACTTCATTCAAAGATGTTGTCATTCTATAGGTAGTAAATATATAGTGATTGTGGGGTTACTGTTACCATGCCAGATGAATCCTTTTGTCTCAGTACCTTACAATATAAGGAAGTCTTAGAGATTACGGCATGCCATCGTGAAAGACAAGAATAAGTTTCTTATTATACAATTGTTTTTTACTTGTATTTCCCACTTGTTTCTGCTTACAACTGTATTGACTAATATTGTACGATTACTTAGTACATTACTCCTAGTAGTATCCTGCAGATGCCTATTTTAGCTAATATCCTACTAGCATCATTTTTTACTAGATTAGAAGCTAGTTGTTAGGTGGAGACAACTTGATAGACTTCAAGATTGTCTAGGCCAATCAAGATTCGTTTTTGTAGACCGAGATTGTCTAGGAAGGCTTGGACATGGCTCGTTTTGTTTATGACTACTAGGAGTGAAGTAAAGTAGGTAAAGTAGGGTAGAATCGTAAAAACAATATGACATTGTTAAGGTCTCTTCTCCGTTGCTTGATGATGTCTAAAGCTTGGGAGGTACTTCGATATTTATATTTTGCGTCTGAGTATTTGCGGACTACATCTATTTATCATACAACTATGTACTTCTTTAATTGTAATTCACAATGTCGAGTTTTCTTCCAAGGTGCGAACACCTGCGGACCCTGAAAACCATCACACCCTCTTTGGTAATTACGATATTTCTTCTTAAAAAACGTACAGTCTCCAATAGTAATATACTGGATTAGCAGAGTTTTTGGACCTATGGCCTAGTTCTTAAGTCGAACTGAGTTGGCTTCAAATGTCTTCGCCATTGATAAAATGATCAGTTTTATCCATGGCTATATCTGCAAAGGTGGTCGTCATTACAACCATCGTAGGTCGTCTGACTCCAATCCTTTGTAACTCCATACACAACCAATTGATTTTCTCTGGATGACTTCCTATCAACTCGCAGGAAGCTATTCCACCAGATTGGTAATTAATCCCTCGGTTGGCAACCCTTGGTTGCTCTCTGGGTAATAGGTTTCTGTAACCATTGTCGTATTGAGGATCACCCCATGATTACGACGTGTTCTGAAACCCAGTTGCAACACTGCATGAAGTTCGTTGGCTTCTTTGGTAGTGTCATTTGGAGTTCTAGACTCTTCTGGTGGATGTAATTGTATTGGTCTCTAGTAGAGATCCTTTACCATTTGATACCATCTCTTTATGCGAAATCGTCCCATTACTTACAGCTTATACCAAAGGTATCATGTCTTTGGAGCCAAGTAACTCTCTGAGAAGTTGACGGAATCACTCCATTCCACTTCCCATACCTAGCGGGAGGTCCCCACTCATATACCCTGCGAGCAGGATCCAGACAGACAGACGGCGGCGACGTATATGGTGTTATTCTAACACCTCCAATTCTGTGGTAATATAGTCACAGGACGCAGCTGAGATTGATATATATGATGACGCGCGGGTCCCGTAAGGGAGCCGGAGGGGGGTGTTGGAGACCAGAGATTCCGATTCCAAGTGAGGTTACCCTACCTATGGTGGTTCCTAGGTATCGGGTTCCGGTATTCCTAACATGAGCTCCCTCCTCTTAAGGCTTCGCCCCGAATGCCTTTTTAGTACATAAAAATAACAAATATAAAATAAATATAAACATAATTTAACCATTAACTCCTTTTGGACCCGATGAGAGTAGGGTAAAAAACTCTCCGCGTTTTCTTGGCCACTGTAGGAAAACCTGTCTCTTATCGTCCTTCCTCCGCCCGCCTTGACATTTCTGGATTATCACGGTGAAATTCATTCACCATTTCCCGCACATTATCCATACCAGTAGCAGGTTCCCCGGTGTTCTCATCTTCAGAACATCCTTGCCATTTGACAAAGTACCATAGTTCACGTACCTCCTGGTAGCGACCGCGAACTCTCTTTCTGTAAGAGTGTAACTTGCTTCTTACAATTTTCTCCATTTCCCATTCTATGTCGCCCTCAATATCCTTGGGCTCTCTGGGAGGTTGTTGTCGTTTCGCATGTACTGACTCTCTGTAGGGTTCTAATAGAGATACGTAGAATACTGGATGTATGTTCCAGAGATCTGAGATATTGAGTTTGCATGCATGGTTTCCTTGTTTCTCTAAGATCACGCACAAATGGTCCCTATAATTTCGGACCGAGTTTCTTCGACTTTCGGCGTGTATGAATGTTCTTTGCATTTAACATTACTTTATCGCCAATTTTGAAGTCAGGTTGCTCCTTGGCTTTCTTATCATAGTATTTGGCCATAGCTTCTCGTGTCTGTTGGAGTGATTCTCTTGCTTGCTCGTGAATCATTTTTATCCAGTTTGCATATAGTGTGGCTCCTGGATTTCGCGCCTCATGTTCCTTCATCCATTCAGTTTGTGGATGGAATCCGTAGTTTGCATAGAAGGGTGTCATCCCGTGTGCACTGGTTACTGAGTTGTTGTAAGCATGTTCGGCTAGAGGTAGCAGTTGGTACCAGTCATCCTGATCATAGTTGACAAAACTTCGCAGGTAACCTTCCAGCACTTAGTTGGTTCGCTCAGTTTGTCCATCCATTTGATGATGGTACGCTGTAGACATCCTTCTTTTTATATTAAGTGTTTTGCATAGGAATTCCCGGAATTCTCCTGCAAACTTTGAATCAATGTCTGAGACAATTTCTGTTGGTAAGCCATGTAGCTTCCATATTTCCTTTGTAAAGGCTGTTGCCACATCTTTTGTGGTGGTTGTTCCTTCCAATCCGACGAAGTGAGCCATCTTTGTGAATTGGTCAACTACTACCATGATTTGGGTGCATCCTTGACTTTGGGGTAACTGTGTAATAAATTCAACTGAAATTGATACCTATGCTGCATAGGGTATTGACAGTGTTTGTAGTAGATCATACTTTGCGTGTCGTGGGGATTTGTTGTATTGACAATCATTACATGACTGTACGTAATCGTTTACCCAATCTGCCAGGCTTTTCCAATAAAAATCCCTCATAATTATCTCAAGGGTTTTTTCTTGTCTGAAGTGTCCTGATATTTTAGCGTCATGACATCCTTCAGCTATTGTTGTATAAAGGTCCTGATTTTTTGGTACGAATAGTTTTTGCTTGTAGTAAAGCAACTCGTCGGATAGGGTCCAGTCTTTCGGGAAAGGTTTGCCATAGTCTCGTAAGCTTTCTAACTCATTTCTTCTTTTAAGCCATTCTCTATCCCCTGGGATGGCTTTTAGGACTTGCTCTAGAAATTTCGAGTTGAATTTTTTTAGTTCCTTAGGGGCCAGTATAGCGCTAGTCATGAGTGTTCATTAGGGTACTTCGGCTTCATCATACCAATGTGTATTTTAGTTTATTGACGCATGTAGTTAGCTGACTACAAGTTCTAATTCTCGGATAGTAATAGCCCTTGTTGTGATGTCTGTGCTACCGAATCTCAATATGCTTCTTTTGGTATTCTCTAGGTTGTCTATTTCCATTATCTCTGCAGTATTAATTTTTTCTATCACTATTTGGGCAATTCGATCGCTGGCCTTGATGTGACAGTCTGCATCTCGATGGTTAAATAGCAGTACCTTGAGTTCGCCGATATAATTTGCATCGATTACGCCAGCACCAGTAGAGATGCCGCTTTTGACTGCGAGTCCGCTTCTAGGAGCAATCCTTCCATATGTTCCAGTTGGTATACCAATTGCAATACCAGTTCCAACAACTAACTGTCCTTGTGCTGGGACTGTGTTTTCCTGCATTGCGTAGAGATCATGGCCTGCTGCCATTCTTGAGCCTTTAGTTGGCAATCTTGCCCTGGTGTCTAATAGTTTTACTTGAATCACCGAGTCTGAGTTATTCCAGTTAGGAGTTTCCTGTATATCACCTATACTTGTATCATTTGTTTTGCTGCCCGCTATTAAGCATATTTGAATTTCCCCTTTTGCAGTTCTTGTTACTGAACTGATTTGGAAATGTTCGGGTTTCAATATTGCCTGTTCGCGAAGTACAGCTCCCTCATCAGAACGGTACTCCGGCCGTCGACTGAGTGCATCAGGTTTTCCCCCTCTCGTTCCTGGGCAGTAAACAATTCTGAAGTTGTAATCCACTAACTTCTGCACCCAACGGATTTGGCGTCAACTCCAGACCTTCGAGGTGAGGAAATATTGGAGGTTTTGGTGATCGGTGTACACAGTTATAGGTTTTCTGGTTCTAACCAGGTATTGGTGCCATTCTTTGAAAGCTTCCAATATCGCCAATAGTTCTTTGTCGTGGATCTCATAATTTCGCTCTGCGGAATTCAGCTTGCGGGAATGAAAAGGTACAGGATGTAGTCTTTTTTCCACAAACTGGGATAGGAGGCAGCCCAAGGCAAAGTCGCTAGCATCTGTTTCCACTACTGTTTCTTTCTCCGGGAAGAAATGGTGCAAAATTGGTGCCGAAGTAAATTTTCTTTTAAGCTCCTGGAACGCCCTTTCCTGTTCCGGGCTCCACTAGAACTTCTTTGGATCGCCTTTCAATGTTTCCGTAATAGGAGCACAAATTTTAGAGAAGTTTTCTATAAAACGTCAGTAGAAGTTAGCAAATCCTTGAAATATTTGGACTTCTTTTACTGACGTAGGTGATTTCCAGTTTAATACTGAATCCACCTTTTGGGTACTCATGGATACCTCATTGACGGCTATCATGTAGCCTAAGAATTCCACCTTTTTAATGTGGAAGAAAAATTTCTTTATTGATATCGCGAGTTGGAAATCTGTTAATCGTTGTAACACTTTTGTTACTAGCTCAATATATTCCTTCTCATTTTTGGAATGAATGAGAATGTCGTCCAAATAACATACGACCCCCTGATCTAGATATTCCCGAAGGACCTCATTCATCATGTACTGATATGTGGCTGGAGTGTTGGCTAATCCGAAGGGCATGACATTATATTCGTAATGTCGATAGCATGATCAGAAAGCCATTTTCCATTCATCCCCTTCTTTGATTCGGATAAGATTGTAGCCATCTTTTAAATCAATTTTGGAAAAGATGCTAGCTCCTGCCATGCGATCACATAACTCCGACATTAATGGTAGTGGGTATTTGTTCAAGATGGTTATCTTGTTCAGGTTTCGGCAGTCTACTACTAGTCGTAGTCTTCCATCTGCCTTTGGTGTAAAGAGAATTGGGGCACCAAAAGGCGATTGGCTTTTCATGATCTTTCCTTGTCGTAACATATCATCAAGGTATTCTTGTAACAACTTCAGTTGTTTATCAGATAGAGGATAAATTGGTCCCCAAGAGGGTTTTGCTCCCTCAACTAATTTAATTTCATGATTGAAGGTTCTCCTAGGGGCTAGCTTTGTTGCTATTTGTGGGAGAAATGATTTCTTGAACTTCCAGTAGTGTTTTGGAACGGAATCGAACTTGATCTCATTAGGATTTTCTGCAACTCCAATTTTTCCTATTTGGATTGTGTTCTCATCCCAAGCGACAGTTTCATCGTATTTGAACATATCCGCAATTCCTTCATCCTCTTCTTCTATGCAGCTTTTGCATTCAGAGTCCCGAAATTCCCATTTTGTAGGTTCTCCAATGTTGGATAAGGGGTGCTCTGAGTGCCACCATCTGAAAGGGATTATCATCCCGTAATCGCCTGCTGCTGCAATTTCGCACGCAACTTCAGACATGTGTTTGTTTCGTCATATTTCAAGCCAAATAGTGTTTGTGTAGAACTTTCCTCCTGATGGAGTTGATACTCCATTGAATCCTTGAATGTTGACCGGATTCGGTCTCTCTGTGAATTAGATTTTTAGTTCTTTTACGAGTTCTTTGTTGATTAGGCACACATTGGATCCTGAATGTAATAGCACTTGTATTCTGTAGTGCTGACGATTCGGGTTTATAACATGAATGTAAGCATGTCCCACAGGACAATCATATCTTGTAGGCTTTAGTGCGCTAAAAGTGCACTTTTTTGGATAAGGCGTTAAATCGTTGTTTTGTCGTTTCGACATGTCTGAGATTTAATAACAACTGGGATGTTTATTACCGCACCCCCGCAGTTTCCACCATTTAGGTCTCCTCAGACAAACTTGTTTCCACTTGGTATATCGGGCAGCCCACTACTAGTGGTCTTTACCCCCTGCCGAGGGGTTCCCATACCTTCCACTTTTACTCTCTGTGAAACCAATCCAGGGGGTCTCTGCCATTCACCAGATATCATGGAAACAAAAGCCGGGTGAGTAGGGCTGGTCGGCTATCTCTTTGATAACCTTCATGAGCTTATTGTCCACCCTCGCTTAACCATGGACAGCGTCCTCACTTTATCAAGTTCTGTTCGGTACCAGTGCAGCACCTAAAAAGCAGTAACTAAGGGTAAGGTCTAGAGCTCTTGTACCTATTTCTCGTGTAGATTGAAGATGTGCTTCGCTTATCCTCTAGATCCTTCATCGTAGCCCTACTGTCGCTCCCTCCAGAACGCTTGGTACTGTCTGTTTCCTGTCCAGGGTTTGGTCCTTATCGGAGACCTTTCAGTATCCAGATCATGTGCCTCACTACCCTAACGGTCATGTGTTAGGTCATTAGGTCGAGCTTGTGTCACTCCCTTGGGAAGCATAGAGGCACCGCCAATGCGTACATTGCTCTTTATTAATCACCTTGTCCATGCGGCAAGAAGGACGCGTGTACTCTCACACATGTCATGCTTGCAAGGTCGTTTTCTTCTCTTCAATGTCCCCTTAATTTACCGTTTACTTCGATTCCTAGAGAGTATGTCTCTTCTAGACTACCCAAATACCGTAGTTGTCGGTACCAATGAGATGACTTCAGTCATCTCTTTGTCATCACCTAGCTCCCAGAGTTTATTACCTCTTGGAATATGGGCGGCAGAAATCCTTTCTGGGACGGTTAACTGTTGCCACTCTTCTAGGCCTTAGTGTCTTGAATGGGCGGTCATCTGCCCTTGTTCTAGACACCTGAATTTGTCCCCAGCAGGTTTTGTAGTTGTGGCTTTTCTTACCACAACGAGTACAATTGCCATCCCGCTTTCCTTCATCGATAGTTGACTGGGGGATTCCTTCATGGGCAGCTTTAAAGTTTGTATATATTAACTTCGTAGTTCTAGTAGATTTATTTACCGGTTTATTGAGTTCCTGTCCCTGTTTCCTTTTCTTGGAGGGACCACCACCTTTTATGAAGGGTTTCTCCTTTTTTTCCTTTGGTTGAATTTTGTCCATAGGTTTCTTGTCTGAAGACGTCCTTACAGGTTTTGATTTGTCCCGGTCCAGGTGGTCCCATTCCTGTTGTTCCTCCTCATCTTTTCCTACTTCCCGGACTGCTTTTTCCCATTCAGCATTGATATCATACTTGATTAAGGAGAGTCACCACCTAATCTTGGAGGGCAACTTCCAATCACATGCCATTCGCCAGGCTAGTCCCGTTAATCGGGCGTGGAGATTCAGATTATGCATTTTCCCCATGAAGCTCTGAACATCATTTTTGAACTCCACAGATTCCATATTTCGTATGGCCTTTCGTCCTTCTTCGAGAGGGGCATACTGACTAGTAAATTCGCGCTCAAACTGAGTCCAGGAAGATAGTTCCTGGTCTTTTTCTTCTCCTCAGAGACCATCCATTGCACGTCGATACCATACAGCTATTGGACTGACCTGATCCTCTTTTGTCCTTCCCAAGGCGTAGATGATGCGTTCTCGATCATCATCCCAGATTCTTGGGTTTCGTTCGAAGTAGTCTACCC
The DNA here is from genome assembly GCF_000151645.1 of Tuber melanosporum. Classification (NCBI taxonomy): domain Eukaryota; kingdom Fungi; phylum Ascomycota; class Pezizomycetes; order Pezizales; family Tuberaceae; genus Tuber; species Tuber melanosporum. The sequence goes on along the minus strand of NW_003298829.1, from coordinate 34,468 downwards.
ATTGGGTTAACCAATAGTAAACACATTGACTAGCCTTTGCTTCGAAAAATGGGGGTGGGTCTGCCGGTTGTTTAACCATTTGAGCCAATGCTTCTGCAATTATATCAGCTGTTCCACGCCGTTCAGGAGTTAATCCCCGTTTGAATCTGGATGGTCCTCCTCCAAGTTTTCTTCCGTTTCCATCATCATCTCCATCATCACTTCCATCGTCCTGGTTGCCGCCCGGTATTAAAAAGGTTGGAGGTTCTCCTTCTCTCTGTTTCCCTTTGTCTCGAGGAGGGATTTCATCAGGTTCCCCCCATTCTGCAGTTTCTTCCCATTCTTCTGGGACTGATTCCAACATAGCGTGCTGACCACCTGGTTGTCCACTATCTAGTGTCTTAAGCTTGTTAAGAACTAGTGATAGGGTATCGGATATGTGTGCTTGATCCTTCTGGATGGTATGGGTAAAGTTGCTATACCGTTCTGAGTCCCTTTCTTGCCTTGCGGCCAAATTGGATATCAAGGTTCGCATTGTGGTATTTTGCTGGGTCTGTTGTGCTCTGAACTCTTGCAAAGCGTGTTCCAGGGTGAGGTCTTGTTCTAGAGCTTCTCGCTGCAGTTGGGTGGTTACCCCTTCATGATGCTCTTGTTGTGCATCTTGTGCTGCCAATTTGGCGCCAATCTCCCCGTTTATCCTTTCTTGGATCTCTCAGACATTTGCTTCTACCATTGTACACTGACGTAACATAATACCAATGTCATTTGTCATGTATATCTTGTCCTTCCAACAATTGTTGCTGGACGGCTATTAGTCCTCATGCATTGGCTTGAGAATCTGCTAATAGAGTATCAAAGGCAATATTGGCAGTATCAATACTGGTTGATATGTCTTGTTGGATTTGACCTATGACAATTCCTACCCTAGCGGCATGTCTTGCGAGATATGCTGCATGGGTATTTGGACGTGGTGTGGTAGATTGTGAAGCGGGAGAAGAGGCTCTTGAGGACGGAGGGAGACTGTGAGCCCCGCCCTCTTGTCCTCCAATAGGTTGCCGAAGAGCAGGAGGGAGAGAGGAAGAATGACTGAAACTTGTAGAGTGATCATCTCCCGAGGTATCCATTGGTTCTCGTGGAAAGATCTGTTTAGGAGCTTGAGCCATCTCTCTTGCTCGTTTGTGAGCTTCTTTTCTGTTAAGTGGGCGATGAAGCCCACGTTCTGGGAGGTTTCCGTTTAAGTAGAATATGTGGTGGGACACTTGGTATCCTGGCCACGTCGGGTGGTAGGAGGAGATAGGTTTTAATCGGAGTTCGGATGAGTTCCAAGTCTCTACGCTAGAGGTACAGTAGCAGAGAACCTGCTGCTAAGAGAACTTTCCTCGCTGGTATCCCAGTCAAGGAAGGGTTTCCAGCTGAATTCTGGTCTGTATCAGATTTGGTATATTCTTTCAAATTGTTCCTCCGTAGGAACTAGGTTGGAGTCAGTATACTACTAAGGAGCTTCCTGTAACAGAAATGGTACTTCTGACTGCTCAAACTGACTAGAAAACACTTGACCGATAGATGGCAAGTGAACCTTAGTCGGTGGTTCGAAAATTGAATTAGTTCGGGATAGTTCTTCGTGGGTATCTAGGCTGACCATAATATCAATGACTTTACTGAAAGTGTCAATCGAACCAATGCAAGTGGTAACCGATTAGAGTGCCTTGGTAACAAGGAGATCTAACAATATACTGTTAGGCGGAGACAACTTGATAGACTTCAAGATTGTCTAGGCCAATCAAGATTCGTTTTTGTAGACCAAGATTGTCTAGGAAGGCTCAGACTTGGCTCATTTCATTTATGACTACTAGGAGCTAAGTAAAGTAGGTAAAGTAGGGTAGAATGGTAAAAACAATATTATATTAAGGTCACTTCTCCGTTGCTTGATGATGTCTAAAACTTGTGAGGCACTTCGATATTTGTATTCAGCGTCTCAGTGTTCGCGGACTACATCCATTTATCATACAACTATGTACTTCTTTAATCGTAATTCACAACATTGAGTTTTTTTCCAAGGTGCAAACACCTGTGGACCCTGAAAACCATCACACCCTCTTCGGTAATTACTATATTTCTTCTTAGGAAATGTACTGTCTCCAATAGTAATATCCCAATTAGCAGAGTCTTTGGACTTATGGCCTAGTTCTTAAGTCGAACTGAGTTGGCTCCAAATGTCTTCGCCATTGATAAAATGATCAGTTTTATCCATGGCTATATCTGCAAAGGTGGTCATCATTACAACTATCATAGGTCGTCTGACTCCGATCCTTTGTAACTCCATACCCAACCTATAGATTTTCTCTGGATGACTTCCTATCAACTCGCAGGAAGCTATTCCACCAGATTGGTAATTAATCCCTTCGTCGGCAACCCTTGGTTGCTCTCTGGGTAATAGGTTTCTGTAACCATTGTAGTATTGAGGATCACCCCATGATTACGACGTGTTCCGAAACCCAGTTGCAATACTCCATGAAGTTCGTTGGCTTCTTTGGTAGTGTCTTTTGGAGTTCTAGACTCTTCTGGTGGATGTAATTGTATTGGTCTCTAGTAGAGATCCTTTACCATTTGATACCATCTCTTGTGCGAAATCGTCCCATTACCTACTGCCCATGCCAAAGGTATCATGTCTTTAGAGCCAAGTAACTCTCTATGTGGTTGACAGAATCACTCCGTTCCACTTCCCAGACCTAGCGGAAGGTCTCCTCACATATACCCTGCGAACAGGATCCGGTCGGACGGACGGCGGCGACGTATATGGTGTTATTCTAACACCTTCAATTCTCTGGTGATATAGTTACAGGACGCAACAGAGATTGATATATATGATGACGTGCGGGCCCCGTAAGGCAGCCGGAGGGGGATGTTGGAGACCAGAGATTCCGATTCCAAGTGAGGTTACCCTACCTAGGGTGGTTCCTAGGTATTGGGTTCTGGTATTCCTAACACTAGTACTGCCACCATTCTTCTTCTTTTTTCAGAATTGTTCAGCTCAAACTCTTACCTCCTAGTAGTATCCCTTTCTGATTACAATATTTCAAGAAGGTGAAGTTTTTTGTTACTATACTTATACTCTATAACTTAGACTAGGATGTCTAGATCTTACTAGAATTACTCCAAATTTTTCTATAGGTTGAATTTTTAATTTCTTTTGTTCTTTCAAACAGAGATATCTCAAGTGATTCTCTTTCTAATACTACTTGCTAGTTTTCAGTTTCCTGCTATTTTTGTATAAGATTTACATAAATAATTCAACAGGCTAGACTAGTTAAATAAAGGTGGTAGCTTCTATCTAAAACCTCCAGTGACATGCTTCCTTGTAATTAGTAGTTTCTGCCAAAGTACCTGGTAAGTCAAAATATGATTTTATAGATTAAGATAAGTCAGGGTTTAATACAAATCATTGTAACTTAATAGAATTTTTTTTATAGCTTAATGTAATTTATCTATAGCTTAATAGTAATTAAGAATTCTACCATATCAAACATCCTAGTTTTCATTTATATTTACCAATATAATTCATTCTTTAATACTAATAATTATTAGCACAGAGTTAATGCAAACCTGAACCACTACTAGCTACGAACTAATCAAACTTCCAGTCATACACTTCAAACTTGCCTACACTATGTCTCAATGCAAACACTAAATAAAAAACCATCAGCAGTAAAGAAATCCCTACTGCAATCTATACAATAGACCTTCTAATATGGGTCCAACAAAGTCACTTAGCCAAAGCTGCAAGACCTCCCCGTGTAGTTGAAGCTGAGTGGAGTACCAGTCTCCCAGGTTTCTCGTACAAAAGTACAAAATAAAGACACTCCCTCCTAGTCTGAATACGGGCTCACAATCCTACCTCTACAGTAGAAGCCCTTCTGGCAGTGGCCACTCTACTATTTTTTACCAATGATCAAAATAAATAATTTAACACCAGCTTGTTACCCACTAACAAAGAAAACCCAATAGTCTCAACTGACTGCTAGGGCCAGTGAGGCCTATCTTCCACCCTTAGTATCTCCCCTTGTCGTATGGTGACAGCCCTTGAG
>NW_003298829.1:25943-28903 GCF_000151645.1 Tuber melanosporum | reverse complement strand
TGGAAGAATCCTGAATGAACTCAGATATCTACCTAGAATTAGGAACTATGATAGGCATTGAAGCAGGATATAGGATAAGGAAAGAAGGAAGGAAAGAGCATAGGTAGTTGTATGAGAAGTCTTTGTACGAGGTCTATTCCTTTCTTTATGTTTTTATTTTTTATTTTTTACTTTTTTTTCTATTGTCATTTATTCATTGTTAAAGTACAATAACTCTCATATTGTGCTAGCTATGGGATAAACAAAACCTTAATTCCAAAACAAGCACAACAAATAAAACCAAACTAGTACCTTCAAAATTTGCAAACAATACATATCGCAAGGTGCTGAAATGAAAAGATTAAGGGAAACAATCAAACTAATAAGGAAAACATAAATACAACTGAGTGTAACCCATCTGTCGATTCAAGAAAACCTAACACAAAAGGAGAGAGGCAGAGGAGAGGGCAGTAATGACTGCATAAGGGGGAGAGCAAGTATGGTCTGGGTCTGCGGGCATATCAGGAGAGAACGCTGACAAAGTAGCAGAGATATAGGCAGCCAGATTGTACAGCAGTGCTTTAGGTGACCAAAGTATCTCATCTTTGATAAGGCTCTCAGCTGCCTTGAGGTGGTACTCTCTGGCCTTTCTGTGGGTTAGACATGTCAGTATTGTGTGATGCAAAGTATCTGGCTCTGCCTGGCAGTACGGGCAGAGAGTTGAGACATTTGGGTCCTACTAGGAGGTGTAGGTGGTCAGGTAGCTCTTCCCAGCCCTAATTTAATGAAGATACTCTACTATGAATTTTCCCAATCCTATGAAGGGGTAGGGTACCAATGAAAGAAATTATGTATAGCATGAAGGAGGCGGACACAGGACAGATCATGTTGGAGAGGCAGCTACCTGTATACGTTCTTATGGGACAGGAAGGTTGAGTTCTCGATGTTCTAGGGTGTGAGAGGGATTGGAAGAAGGGCCGCAGAGGCCAGAAAGATATGGATAAGTTGGTCCAGCAACTTGGTAACTAAGTGTGCTATGGCATCCAACGCGAGGTACTTGTATATGGGAAGTAAGAGTTCAGGGGTTCTTCAATTCAGCAGGTTATGTAACGAGACTCTACAGAGTACTATCACAGTTAACCAAAGTTATACCCATACTGGTGTCAAGAGACTAGTGTGGTAGGAATGGTGGTAGACTTGAGTCTACTGGCTAGAGGTACTATTGGTTAGGTACCTCGGTTGGGCATGCTATACAATACTAAGATATATACAGGTACTAGTAAGGAGTGGTAGTTACTCTACTTTGTAGGATAACCTAAGTATTCAATTTGGAAGTTACCCTGAATTACTTGAAGGTGAGTCAGGGTAGAGTTACCCTACCTTAGGACTAGAGTTACCCTGCCTTGGGCTATGGGTTACCAAGCTGTGGAGCCAAGTTACCCTACCTTGAAAGTAACTTGTTATGGAGGACTTCGGGAGAAGTTACTAGATTGTTTATCATGTGAATCTTCATGGAGTGTTTGAATCTCAAGTTGTGCAGATCACTCCCACACAGCCAGTTGAGCTCCGAACAAGCTGTAACCTGGAGGCGAGGTGGCTAGCACCCTCCTCGAGCCCTGCTATAAGTCTCTAGCATCATGGGCTACAGTCTAGAGAGTTACAGTAAGCCTAGTAAATATCTTCAGGTGGAGATACTCCTGTAATACCGTATACATTCCCAACATCCGTCTGACCGGAGGCTGTCGTCAGGATACATGATGGGGTAATGGTGAGTCTGAAGAATGGTCTCCGGGTAGCTTCGTGTATAACAGATCAGAACTGGCAGAGTAATACTACTTTGAAGCCTAAGGTAGTATGTGAGGTTACAGAAGGCTAGTAGATGAGGTAACTGAAGTTGATTGTCCCAAAAGTGTAATAGTATTAAAGAATCGTTAGCGACTCTGAGACACTAGTCTAAGGTCATGATAAGACGTGTTTCAAGGAGGGTTGACTGTGGGTAGCGCTTATTGGTAGTCAACCACTGAAGGTGACTATCGGGGGAGCTACGTGACCATAATTCAGAATGATATAGAATAGAGTAGAACCGGATAGATGTTCAGGGGCTGCGGATGCTTGTAGATGACTAAGTGTATATGGGTAAAGAGTTCCATAGTTGGTATCGCATCTACTCGGGCATGGTAGTTCGCCACTGACATGTCCATGATATGAAGAGTTTTTACTCCTGCGGTTACATTGTAAATGTAGCGGCTAAAATACTTCTATCTGTTGGATGTTAGTAAACCATAAGAGTAGTCTAGTTCACTACCAAGGATCTTTGGTCTGACCTGTAGAGGTTAGCTAGGCAGCTCAAGGGAGTTGGGTGCTCACAAATACAGAGTAGTTATGGGGAGCAACTAGCAGTATATGAAATCTACTTAAGTATATGTGCGTTCTCCTCTACTCCGGCAACCAACTACCTCTCGAGATTAGGACTTAATTGAGTAATGGCTGTGGCTTAACAATATTAAGTTTTACCATTTTGTTTCTGCAAACTCTATTGTTGAGACTTTAACCTTTATTATATTTGTTTACATGCGGAAGAATTCATTTCGGTGTGGTCACAATCTTTGGATCTATCTTCCCAGAGGAAGCATCTATTACAGTATATCGTTAAGCGAAAACTTTACTCAACTCTCCCTACCCTTGAGTATTGTGGGTATTGACCTCCTTGAATTGACATAGTTTGAGTATGAGTCATTGGTCTGGTACCAGAAGCATCGGGTGGAAATTACTATATTGAACCAAGCTGGTCACTTTGATCCTACTGTAGTGGAAGCCAACCAATGACGACTATGACATGAAGCATTTGCCGATACCTGCTGCCTTGGTCAGGAGCCCATAGACCTTGGCTTTAATGCTACCATCATCGACCTGCCCAATGTTTATGAGGCAATCATACTCTAGAACCTTGCAGTCTTATTCAAATTGTTTACGCTACAAAG
>NW_003298829.1:0-25860 GCF_000151645.1 Tuber melanosporum | reverse complement strand
GTTAATACACGCTTCCGCTGAGGTCAATGCAACTCCGCGTGAACTGGCTCTTAGCTTGAAGTTATGAAATAGATGAAGGAGGATCAAAAACAGATGCAATACTGGAATAAGCAAGTACAAGCTAGGTTTAGGATGGAAATGGCAATAGTGGCTGTGGAGTGGATACGTATACAATACGGGATCTTTATACGGCAGATCAGTAACACCCATGTCCTTGCTAAGAGAATATCGGTGTTGGAAGTAGCTGCCTGTACTGGGCATCAAATTGATTAAGACAATGATACGATTATGATTGTGGCACCTTCAATGGAGAAGAACCTCCAAGTCAACTTTGTGGAATCCTTAACCACTATGTTGACCATCCCTCAATATCAGGCATACTTGACTGAATTAGGTGTACAGATTGTGGGTCAACAGGGACAAGTACTAGTCTCTCCTCATTGTTTCTCCTTCCACACCCAGCTTGAAGAAACATTTACTCCGATATCTCAGCAGAGAAGCAGATGAACTCCTAGTCCAGCTATGGGGTCTTGTCTGGGCGATAGTGGTCATAGTATGGATAGGTCACAAGTACCTCATCCACCTCCACAACCAGTGAAGAATAGGGTAGACTTAACAGATGTTACTGATACACCAACGCGGTCTGCAAATGTTGCTATGCCTGACTGCCCTTACCAAGTGGTAGTGAACACACCCCTGCCAAGGCTGGGGCATCCTCCTGTTATTATTCAACCTGCCCCTCTCCCTGCTATACCTACTATACCTAGTACACTCAGGAAATATACTGATGCAAATACGTTCTTGGAACAGCTTAGAGGGCAGGGAAGGGAAGGAAACTCGCTGAAGGTAGAACGGGTCCGAAGGCCTTTTTTGCTGGAGGTTATAGCCTTGTGTTACTCTCTTTGTACGATTGTGGGAGGGCCTCACCTTCCAAGTGCTACACATGTACTCAACTGTCCTAACAGTCATTTGAGTCAGGTGTACCAGAAGCTTGAGGAAGGAGGTTCGAAGACGAAAATGCCCAAATGTTCTTATTGTGGTTCACCATTGTAAGTGGGACCTTGGGCAATGCCGGAAAGCTGTCTGGAATTCTAGCAGTTGATTCAGAGTCGGAATGGAGTGACTCTGAGTTCTTTGACAGCTCATCCTTAATGTGATCTACTTCCAATGCCTTTGTCTCACCTGGGAGTCCTTCCTCAAGGGGAAGGATAACAGGAAAGGGAGGATGCCTTTGATGGGTACGACAGATCCTTCGGAGGCCACAGTAGAAACACTGGTGGTAGCGGAGATCGACTCGCAACTGGTAGAAACGTTAGTGCTGGTGGGGACCTGGATGATTCCAGTTCCTCCAGTAGCAGGGATGATGGAGATGCCAACTCCATCCCAGATTTTTCAGAATTCCTAGAAAGGCAAAAGTCAACCTTCTTTGAAAAGAAGAAGAGAAGCAATGACCTACGGGCCCTCAGGCTACTACGGGCCTTGCTATTACTGAGTGGGGTACCAGGAGCTGTTAGATCACGTGGTGATACAGGTTCTCCAAGAAGAGCCTAAGAAGTCCAAGAAATTAGATGATGTAACCCATTTCAAGGAAGATACTACCGACAATCAGTGGTTCATTAGTGATGTAGAAATCAAGTTTGAGTACTTCTGGGAATTGGTCACGGAAGATATGGATAAAATCAGCTCGGTTATCCCTCTTCTACAAGGCACTGCCAAAACTTGGTACATGGACCTACATCAGTACATCATTGAAGAGAGTGCTCACCTGGTTGGTATGCCGTTTGATTCCAACCATGAGTTTTGCACATGGCAAAGATTTAGGAAGTGGTTAATGGTAAGCTTTAGTACTCATGTTGATTAGAACCGCACTCTGAGCAAAAGTACGAAACTGCAGATAAAGGCTGGGCAAGTTGACCGGTACTTAAACATGGTAATGGATCTCATCGTACAACTGGATTATAAGGATCCAATGATAATCAAGGAAAGATTCAGATGACAATGTGTAATGGGTGCTCCCTCTGGAAAGATGGATCCCAAGGTTACAACTGCCCTGAAATAAATTCTTCTGTAAAGTGAACCAATGTAATAAATGTTTAAGGTCTAAACAGTAGAGTTTGAAGAAATAAAACGGTCAAACTTAATATCGTTAAGCCACAAATTTTATTCAATTAAGCCCTGATCTTGAGAGGTAGTTGATTGCTAGAGTAGGGGAGAACTCAGATATACTTAAGTAGATTTCATATACCGCCAGTTACTCTCCATCAGTACTCTGTATTCATGAGCACCTAACTCCTTTGGACTGCCTAGCTAACCTCCATGGGTCAGATCAAAGATCCCCTGTAGCGAACTAGACTACTCTAGTAGTTTTCTAACATCTACCCGATAGAAGTATTTTAGCCACTGCATCTACAATGCAACCGCAGGAGTAAAAACACTTAATATCATGGACATGTCAGTGGCGAGCTGTCATGTCCGAGTAGATGCAATATGCACTATACATCTCTCTACCCATATACACCTAGTCTTCTACAAGCATCCGCAGCCCGTGAACATCTATCCGGTTCTACTGTATTCCATATCATTCCTGATAATGGCCACGTAGCTTCCCTGATAAATCTCTTTGGATGTTGACTACCAATAGGCGCTACCCACAGTCAACTCTCCTTGAAACAGGTCTTATCGTGACTTTAGACCAGTGTCTCAGAGTCCCTAATGATTCTCCAATACTATTACACCTTCAGGGCAACGGACTTCGGCTACCTCGCCTACTAGCCTTTGGTAACCTCACATACTACCTTAGACTTCAAAGTAGTATTACTCTGTCAGTTCTGGTCCGTTTTACACGAGGTTATCTGGGAACTATTCTCCAGGTTCACCTCTACCCCCTCAGATATCCTGCAGACAGCCTCCGGTCGGACGGATGGTGGGAACGTATATGGTGTTACAGGAGTATCTCTACCTCAAGATATTTACTAGGCTTACAGCAACTCTCCAGGCTATAACCCGTGACGCCAGGGACTTATAATGGGGCCGGAGGGGGGTGCTAACCACCATACCTCCAGGTTACAGCTTGATCGGAGCTCAACTGGTTGTGCGGGAGTCATCCGCACAACCTGAGATTTGAATACCCTATGTAGTTTCACGTGACAAACAATCTAATAACTTCCCCCGAAGTCCTGTGTAACAAGTTACTTTTAAGGTAGGGTAACTTGGCTCCATAACAGGATAACCCATAGTCCAAGGCAGGGTAACTTTAGTCCAAAGGTACAGTAACTCTACTCAGCCTGACCGTGGAGTAATTCAGGGTAACTTCCAAATTGACTACTTAGGTTACCCTACTGAGTAGGATAACAACTGCTCCTTACTAGTACCTGTATACTTCTTAGTATGATATAGTATGCCCAACCGAGGTACCTAACCAACAGTACCTCTAGCCGGTACAGTCTAGTCTACCACCATTCCTACCACAGTAGTCTATTCATACCAGTATGGGTATAGGTTGGGTCAACTGTAATAGTACTCCGTGGAGTCTCGTTACACAATGACATCCTAATTGCGGAATGTCTGGACTGAGAAGATACCCTATCCTACCGATGTATCCGAATTTATGGACCTACTGAGGAAGAAAGGCCAAGCCCTACGAGATAATATCACTTTCAGTGAGCCAGTTACGAAGATCCAAAGTGAAAATCAGTGCAAGCACCAGGAGAGGTTGTTAACTTCAAAGAAACAACCTAAGAGGAAGGAAAAGGGTTCTGGTAAGACTAATCCTAAGTGCTCCTTATCATCTGCTGGTATACCACAGAACCAAGGGAATTCTGAGCATTCTAATGCTGATAAGAATGTTCCATCTACGCTTATTGATAAGCGAAAGAATGAGTCGCAGTGCACGCAATGTGGAAAACTAGGTCATTTTTGGTAGAAATGTTTTTCTGCTGACCCAGTTGTTAGTTCAGCCAAAGGGGTTAAGTCAATAACCAAGAAGCAAAAGACTGAAGATGCGGAAGTTAACGAAGTATCAAATAACAAAATACATTATATCTAAGCACCACCTTCAAAGAGGTTCTTGGTAGTTCAAAAATTGTCTCCTGAGATTATGGAAGTCAATACGGATACTGAGGAATAGGTAAGTCCCATTCCTGCAAGCGAAATAACAAGACTCTGACATAACTTTAGGAAGTTATGTAGAAGACTCCAAGAGTAAGCATAACTCAAGAAATCTCGCTTTCGATATAGACTGACAAGGCCTCTTAGATATTGTGGGCAGTAGCGGTCTGTGAAGGAAGGAGGCCAGGTGGAGGATTTATGGTAGATGTGGGAATTCTCTTTAGGCGTTGTCTTGGTTTATTTCTCCTTTGTATTCTTGATTATTGATGCGGGAAAATGTTGTTTCCTTACTTTGATTAAAGATTTCCTTAGTAGTGGAAGCGAATTGTTATCTTTGTTTAGTTTATTTTTACATCAGGCCGGTCTTGATTATAGCAATGCAATTTTGTTATCAAGTTTACCTGAGGAGGATTAAGTACCTGAAATCATGCTAGCATGGTAGTAAACACCCTAGCGATTGATATACAGTGATTTGAAATCCTAAATATCCTTAACTCGTTGTGGTCACTCTTGTATCGAAAGGCAAGAGACTCCCATTACCATGGTTACAAAAGAAAATTTAAAGAAGAAGGCGAGGCTTTCAGGCCTCCCGAAACATATTAAGTCAATCAGAGTTCGTGTTAGACTAGAATGGCACTCTGGTGTAAAGGATGGTACAGTGGAGGCCGTATTGTGATTAGATAGTAGCGCTACAGGCACTGTGCTAAGCACGCGATGGGTAAAGAAGACACAAGTCCCTTGTGTTCAGAGGAAGGTTGTGGCTCCTATTAATAATGCTAGTGGGAATGATATTCCCAACTCAGGGCTTCACTATACTACGACCCCAAAGATGCGTATTGGTAATCATATCAATGATATGCAATTTAAACTAGCAGATATGTCTGACAAGAAGATTGATGGCTATCTTCCTATGTCATGGCACTATGAACATAATCCCAATATATACTGGGAGTCTAGGAGCTTTACTTGGAGATCGGTTCTGTGTAAGGCCAAGTGCCTAGTGGAACAGAAACAATTAGAATTCATAACCGAAGAAGAGCTATTGGCTAAGGACCAAGCTCAAGTGTATCTTCTTGGATATGCCCAGTTCACCGGAGAAGATAGTAAAGATATCGCTCATAGTCATCTTCTAGAGTATCAGGACTATAGTGATATCTTTAGCCAGAACAGGATCAAAGCATTACCAGAGCACACCGAGTACAATCATACGATTGACTTGATGCCTGGAACATCTCCTACCTTTAGCCCTATATACCTCTTATCTCAGAATGAGCTCAAGGTCTTAAGAGAGTATCTCAATGGGATGCTGGTAATGGGAAAGATAAGAAGATCTAATTCTCCTGCCGCAGCTCCAATCCTCTTTGTACCTAAACCTGATGATTTATTGAGGTTATGTATTGATTATAGGAGGCTGAATAAGATTACGGTAAAGAGTAAATATCCTTTACCATTGATGAATGAGCTGCACGATAGACTTGGAAAGGCTACTATTTTCACAAAGCTGGATTTGAAAAATGGCTTCTATCTCCTTCAGATGGCAGAAGGAGAAGAGTGGAAGACAGCATTTTGCTGCCAATATAGACTATATGAGTATACAGTAATGTCATTTGGGTTATATAATGCTCTATCTACATTCCAGAGTATGATAAACAATGTCTTTCGAGACTTGTTAGATGAAGGAGTTATCGCCTATATGGATGATATCTTAATATACTCAGAGAGAATAGAAGAACATGTCTCTCCGGTGTGAAGAGTTATAGAATGACTATGTAAAGCTAGGCTGTACATAAGTATTAAGAAAGCTACATTCCATCAAAGGGAAGTGGAATTTCTACGATACTGGATATCTAACTGTTGTATCATTATCACGAGAGAAAGTGAAGTTTATTGAAGTTTGGACTCCTCCAAAAATGGTTGTTAACGTAAAAGGTTTTCTGCATTTTGCAAACATCTATCCTCGGTTCATTGAAGGCATTAACAAGATAATAAAGCTATTGATCAACTTAACGAAGAAAGATGCCAAATGGGAATGGGGTTTATGGTAGGATAAAGCCTTTAGTCATCTTAAAGTAATGTTTTTAGCAATCCCCATTCTAGCCCATTTTGATCCTGAATGGTTAACCAAATTGGAGACTGACTCTAGTGATTTTACATTGGGAGCCATACTATCGCAATTGTGTGAAGATAATAGATGGCATCCGGTATCCTACCATGGCCAAAGTTCTCCCCAGCAGACATAAAGTATGATGTGCATGATAAAGAGATGTCCGCAATTGTTACAGCATTCAAAGAATGGGACCATCTCTTGCATTCTGTATCTCATCAGATAACTATTTATTCTGATCATAAAAATTTGGAGTACTTTAACAGTACTAGGATGCTGAATTACAGGCAGCATTGCTGGGCAGAATTTCTTCAACCATTTAACTTCATGGTTGTCTACCTTGAAGGATGTCTGAATGGGAAGGTGGATGCATTATCAAGGTGTTCAGAGTACCACCCTGAAGGGGGGAGTGATTCTGCGAAATTGGGTCAAGAACAGACATTTTTCCGTCCTGGACAGTATTTGGATAGTCAGAAGTGAGACATCTTACGACCACAGTTCTTACAACTATGCCATGGCTTCTGGTTAAGATTGGGAATGCTGGATGAGTTGAAGCTCACTACTGCTAAAGACAATACTTATCACAGTACTTACGAATCTGTTGCTTAAGGAGACAAAAATGTGGACCCTAATTTCTCAATGGAGAAGAACTTCCTCTTGTACAAGAAGCATTGGTATATACCAGCAGATCAAGGGCTAAAGGAACAGATCATGCAAGCGGGACATGACTCCCGCCTAGCTGGACACTTCGGGACTTATAAGACTATTGGTAAAGTTAAAGCCAACTTCTAATGGCCAAAGATGGAGGCCATTATTGAAGACAATATTCGGTCTTGCAATGTCTGTCAAAGGGTAAAGCCCGCCAGACATAAGAAGTTTGGGCCCCTAGAATTAATAGATGTTCCTATGAGACCATGAAATGCAATATCAATGGACTTCGTTGTGGCATTACCAGAATCCGAGGACTTTATGAAGATTTGGATCATGGTTGATAGATTTTTAAAAATGGCACATTGTATCCCCTTCACAATGGAGGTACCAATTAAGAAACTTGCTCTCATATTTCTCAACGAGATCTGGAGATTACATGGACTTGCGGAATCTATTATCTCCAACCGAGATAGTCTGTTCACATTAAAGTTCAGGGTTAGCTTAATGGGACTGCTTGAGGTAAAACTCAATGTCTCAACTGTATTCCATCCAGAAACTGATGACCAGAAAGAGAGGGTGAATCAGATCTTAGAACAATATCTGAGAAGCAATTGTACCTACCAGCAGGATGACTGGACATCGTTACTATTCTTATCAGAGTATGCATATAATATATTCACCTCTGAGTCCAATAGAGTATCAACGTTTGAGATTAACTATGGAGGGACTCGGAGGATGAACTATTGTAGAATTGTTTCTAATAATAAAGGAATTCAGCTAAGTACTGAGCTGTTAGGCAAGAATTGGGAAAGTACATGGCAAGACATACAAGAAACATTACAGAGGGCGCAGGAAAGCCAACCGAAGTGGCATGACAGGAAAAGATTACCATCTCCGGAGTATGCCACTCTAGACGGTGAAGAACAAGGCAGAGCTATTAAGACAGATCGGGTGATGCTAAATCGCAAAAATATCAGTAATAAAAAACCTATGGAAAAAATAGACTATAGAATATTTGACCCATTTGTGGTGAAGAGATGTGTGGGTATTAGGGTATATGAACTCCAGCTTGCTGCCCATTGGTCAATCCAGGCTGTATTCAATGTAGGACTGTTGAAGCAATAACATGAGCATCAGACTGGGAAAAGGGCAAAGGATGTCTCTATCGCTAACATGGTGGAGCATGAACCCAGCTATGTTATTACAGGAGTGTTGGACAGCCGGTGGTATGGTGGAGCCAAGCAGAGATTTCCATATCACTTGGTCCAATACATTATATCGTGGGAAGACTATGGATCTGAAGAAAACTCGTGGGAGCCATTTGAGATATTAGAAGGAACTGGCATACAGGACTTAAGCAATTTTCATAAAGGGTATACATCTGAACCTGGGGACCATAGGGTTGTAGATATACTGAGTAGTGGAAATGAGAGAGGTGGTTAGATCAGCTTGGGCCGAGCCTTATGGAAGAGGGGAGTGATGTAACAAGACTCCACAGAGTACTATTACAGTTGACCAAACCTATACCCATACCAATGTCAAGAGACTACCTTGGTAGGAATAGTAGTAGACCGGAGACTACCAGCTAGAGGTACTATTGGTTAGGTACCTCAGTTGGGCATGCTATACCATACTAAGAAGTATATAGGTACTAGTAAGAAGGAGTAGCTATCCTACTCTTAGGGTAACCTAAGTAGTCAATTTGGGAGTTATCCTGAATTACTCGATGGTGGGTCTGGGTAGAGTTATCCTACCTTAAGACTAGAGTTACTCTACTATGGAGCCAAGTTACCCTACCTGGAAAGTAACTTGTTACGCAGGACTTCAGGGGAAGTTACTAGATTGTTCGTCACGCAAAACGACTGAGAGTTTTGGAATCCGAGGTTATGCAGATCACTGCCGCATACCTAGTTGGGCTCTGAGCAAGCTGTAACTTGGAGGCATGGTGGCAAACACCCCCCTCCGGCCCCGCTATAGGTCTCTTGCGTCATGGGCTACAGCCTGGAGAGTTGCTATAAGCCTAGTAAATGTCTTCAGGTGGAGAGGTTCCCGTAACACCATACACGTTCGCACCGTCCGTCCAACCAGAGGCTGTCCACAGGATACATGAAGGGGTAGAGGCGAACCTGGAGAATAGTCTCCAGGTGGCTTCGTGTAAAATGGACCAGAACTAACAGAGTAATACTACTTTGAGGTCTAAGGTAGTATGTGAGGTTACAGAAGGCTAGTGTTAGGAATATCAGAATCTGATACCTAGGAACCACCCAAGGTACGGTAACCCCACTTGGAATCGGAATCTATGGCCTCCAACACCCCTCTCCGGCTCCCTTACGGAGCCTGCGCGTCATCATATATATTAATCTCAGTTGTGGCCTGTGACTATATTACCACAGAATTGAATGTGTTAGATTAACACGATATATGTCGTCACCCTCGATCCAACCGGACCCTGTTCGCAGGATATGTGAGAGGGGACCTTCAGCCAGGCCTGGGAGGTGGAACGGAGTAGCTCTGTCCACTACTCAGAGAGTGACTTGGCTTCAAAGACATGACATCTTTGGCATGGGCTGTAAGTAACGGGACTGTTTCACACAAAGAGATAATATCAAATGGTAAAGGATCTCTACTAGAGACCAATATATTTTCATCCACCAGAAGAGTCTAGAACCCTAAAGGACACTATCAAAGAAGCCAACGGACTTCACGGAGTGTTGCAACTGGGTTTTGGAACACGTCATAGCCATCGGGTGATTCCCAATACTACAATGGTTACTGAAACCTACTACTCAGAGAGCAACCAAGGGATTAATTACCAATCTGGTGGAATAGCTTCCTGCGAGGTAATAGGAAGTCATCCAGAGAAAATCTATCAGTTGGGTATGGAGTTACAAAGGATCGGAGTCCGATGACCTACGATGGTTGTAATGACCATGATCTTTGCAGATATAGCCGTGAATAAAACTGATCATTTTATCAATGGCGAAGACAATTGGAGTCAACTCAGTTCGACTTAGGAACTAGGCCATAAGTCTAAAGACACTGCTAATCGGGATATTACTATTGGAGACAGCACGTTTCCTAAGAAGAAATATCGTAATTACCGAAGAGTGTGTGATGGTTTTCAGGGTCCACAGATGTTCGCATCTTGGAAGAAAACTCGACGTCGCGAATTACGATTGAAGAAGTACATAGTTGTATGATAAATAGATGTAGTCTGTGAACACTGAGACGTGGAATATAAATATCGAAGTGCCTCCCAAGCTTTAGACATCATCAAGCAATGGAGAAGAGACCTTAACAATATAATATTCTTTTTACAATTCTACCCTACTTTACCTACTTTACTTTACTTCTAGTAGTTATAAACAAAACGAGCCAAGTCCGAGCCTTCCTAGACAATCTCTGTCTACAAAAACGAATCTCGATTGGCCTAGACAACCTTGATGTCTATCAAGTTGTCTCTGCCTAATAGCTAGTAGGTGAGGTAACTGAAGTCCGTTGCCCCAAAAGGATAATACTATTAGAGAATCGTTAGGGACTCTGAGACACTAGTCTAAGGCCACAATAAGAACTATTTCTAGGAGGGTTGACTGTGGGTAGTGCTTATTGGTAGTCAACTTCTGAAGCAGTCTATTGGGGGAGCTACGTGACCATCATTTAGAATAATATGGAATCGAGTAGGACTGGATTGATGTTCAGGGGCTGCAGATGCTTGTAGAAGACTAAGTGTATATGCATAGCAAGTTCTATAGTTGGTATAGCATCTACTCGGGCATGGCAGTTTGCCACTGACATGTCCACGATATGAAGAGTTTTTACTCCTGTGGTTGTATTGTAAATGCTGCGACTAATATACTTCTATAGGTTGGATGTTAGCAAACTATAAGAGTAGTCTAGTTCGCTACGGAGCATCTTTGGTCTGATCCATAGAGGTTAGCCAGACAGCCCAATGGAGTTCGGTGCTCGTGAATACAGAGTAGAGATAGGGAGCAACTGGCAGTATGTGAAATCTACTTTAGTATATGCGAGTTCACCTCTACTCTGGCAATCAACTTCCTCTCGAGATTAGGACTTAATTGAGTAAAGGCTGTGGCTTAACAATATTAAGTTTTGCTATTTTGTTTCTTCAAACTCTATTGTTGAGACTTTAACATATATTATATTTGTTTACTTTGTGGAAGAATTCATTTTGGTGCGGTCACAACCTCAGGATCCATCTTTTTAGAGGGAGCCACCCTTACAGGTTATTACCTACTGTTAGACCATCCATAAGCAGGTAATAGTCTTAGCAGAAGCAGAACTCTGCTGTAGGATAGAAGGAGTAGGAAAGTTACTTAGTGAAAAGATTCCTTTCTAGAGGAAGGAAAACCATGTAAATGTTGGTGAGATGCTGGCAGTATTCAATAAGAAATTTTACTAGGGAGAGAGACAACTCATATGAGAGAATGCTACTAGAAGTGTCCTTAAAACATTTAGTTATTTGCCTCTAGACCTGTTGTGAATAAACTGACAACTCGACTGTTATAATAGGGAATGAAGTGAACAGGTCTGTACTATAGACTAGAATAGGCATGAGAAGTAAGGCCACTAGTATGTGATAGAAAAAGAGAGCTAAGCCTGTTCCTGGACCAGACAGCCTCTAGATCAGAGAGAAGGCACCCAGTACTAAGGCCACATGCTTTGAGAAGTGGGTATTGTTTACCCTGTTGATAGAACATCAGGCAGGTTTGAACCAATAGCCATTCAAGCAAACTACTCTGGAAGGGATAAAAAGTTGTCTGTTCATGACTATTGGAAGTGTTGAGGAATGACCCATCTGCTGCAGTGTGTATCAATGGATCAGTTTAATCTCAGGAATGGAGAAGGAAACCACCAGTCTTCTGCCCCTCTGGATGAGTATCTTTACCAGGAACTACAGGAATTAGATATTCTTTTAGTATGACTGGGAGGTGATTTTACTATGAAGTTATTGACTTAGGAGAGAATAAGGCCTCTAAGCACAGTGAAGTAAAGGGAGAAGACATAGATGATAAAAAGCAAGGAGGAGGTGGGGGAGCCTTGAGAAGTTCCCATTTGGACTGGTTTAAAGACTTTGGGTAAGCTTTAGAAAAGTAATCAGTACTGCCCTCCTGTAAGGAAGGACATGACACAAGCAGAAAGGCAGGGAGGCATACCCTTAGACAGTAGTATGTGGAAGAGATCAGAAGAGGGGACATTGTCGAGTCTCCCTTTAATGTTGAGAAAGAGGGTGGAGACCACAAGCCTGTGATGGTGATGGGTCTAAACCTCATGGGTAAGGATTGTACTTATATTAAAAGTAATAATACTTGGATGTGAAGTATATTGGTAGTGATTGAGGAGGCTCGGTGATGGTATAATAGGAGAGAGATGGTAAGCTATGACTCACTACAGTATTTTGGAAATAGACTTAAGAAGAAGAATAATCAGAAATGAAGCCAGTGTATTATAGCAGGGTTTGTCAAGTGTGTCAAAAACTACCTTATGAGCTATTTTTAAAGAGACAGGGTGGTAGCTAAAAGTAACCAGAAGGGGAGAGGAGTTTGACTAGTATGAACAGACAGGCAGTATTGATCTTCTTCCAGACCACATATGGGTAATGATCTGAGGCAGGTGCTAAAGATGATGAGGACTTGTGGAGGGCAGAGGCTCTCTCTGCTGCTAATAGCAGGGGGCAGAGATTGAACAAGTATAGGATAGGGGGGCAAAAAGGGAGAGGCTAGGGGGAGAAGAGTGAGAGAGAAGTGCATTGCTTAACTCATCCAGAGAGGAAGAAGAAGGCAGGGAGGGGAAGTATTCTGGGGGTTTGCCAAATGAGAATCTGTTCGCTGTTCATATTGTTTGCGGTATTGCCCCTTTTAGGAAGTTAGCTCAATAAATCCTTTTAGCCTTCGTGGTTGCCTCATAGTAGGTGCTCTTAGCGATTCAGGAAGCACTTCTAGCATTCATACTGAGTAAGGCATGTGCCTCCTAAGCACAGGAGTTGAGCACCCTTCCTAGATGATATAGAGCTTTGGACTACTAGAGTGTAGAGCAGAGGGAGGATCTTTTCACGGGAGTAGGCTGTGCCAGTATGACTCACATTCTATTCAAGTTGGTATCGAGCCTGAATCCTAGGAAATTTTAAGTTGAACAAGGAGGAGGTGGAATTACGCTAAAAGAGCACAGTCTTTTATAAAGGTCAGGCTAAAGGGTGGTTCCATAGTAGAGTGTGAGGTCAGGAGGAGACAATGAGGAGGGGGAGGGCGTAATAGAACCAGGAACATGATCAGAGTCAATAGAGAACAGGCTGGAGTCAGAAGACTCTATGAGGAGTAGTGAAGGTTAAAGGCTCCTACTATGAGAAAGGAGAAGGCATGAAGGGGGAAAGCCTCATTAGAAGAAAGACTGTGTGACAGAGAGAGAAAGAGGTCTAAAGAGAGCAGATGTTTAGAATTCTGAACCTTGAGTAAGAGAAGGAAAATAAACCAAAAGCAGTGTAAATATCAAGTGCCATAATGCTGGAGTTGTCAAAGGTATAAGGAACAACAGAAAGAATATCAAGAAAGAAATATTGGGTGAAAACCAAAATGCATGGTGTCTTATCAATTAAAAAGATATGAGTAAAAGACAGAAACTGTCATGAACGTGGCTTGGCATAAAAAATGTTTTCACGTGACACATTGTTATGAGTCACAGGTATGTTATTGTTTCACACATATGACTCATTCAAGTCATATGATTTGTTATGTGTGGGATTTGTAATGCTTTCGCACATGGTTTAAATATAAGTCATGGGACATATGCCTGGTCAGTATGCCTTGCAAGTGTGCCTTGCAGGTAAGCCTTGTGCATATGATTTATGTTTCACACATGACCTCGTTATGAGATCATGGGTTTCACAAATATAACTCAGTCAAGTCATATTACTTGTTTATTGTGTTATGATTGGTTTATGAGTTTTTGTACAAGATCTCGCTACGAGGTCATGGGTTTTGAGCATTTGACTACTTTGGTCATATGACTAGTTTGTTATGATTTGGTTTCGCACATGTGACCACTTTGGGTCACATGACTATGGGTGGGAAGAATACTATATAAGGAGGCCAATGCTGTCGAGGAGGATAGGTTCTTCATGCTTTGTTCTATGTACCTTTCCTCATCCTTGCTGTCGCTTCGCCCCGAGTGATTCTTTGGCACACATGATGGGCCTTGATGCCTGGGATTCTGGGGGAGATATCTGAGTTCACTCAGTAGTTCCTGTGGTCTTTGGTGTTGAGGTCTGTTTGCGTCTCGTTACATTGGGTTGATTATCTCATGATACTAGCACTTCGAGAACTTCATCACAGTTGCATACAAGCCGCTTTCAGTAAATTGTCTTCGGCTTCCTGTCTATCGTCTACTCGCAGGTTTCGTGTTCAATTGGGGGGATTGAATATTGTGTTTGGGGGAATCACCCGGGTCGTTCTTTGAGCCAGCTCATGTCTTTTATTGGGTTTTAACAGAGTCCTTAGTTCTTGCGATACAAAACGCCCTTGGGTTAGACTGATAACCTTCCCAAGTTTCAACGCATCATACCGGCCGCATCAAGCAACTGGGGAGGGGGCCTCACCGGCCCCCACCCTCCTCGTTACTATATGTTTCTACGGTCGGAATCCTACGATGTTGTTTATCACCGTTCCCTGGGAAGTTTTGTCCTTGGGGCATATATGGTGGTTCAGCCAGGTGTCTCCTCCTCGCCAAGGTGGGGATGGCTTTGACCCGGAAAGGTCTTACCCCCTGGTGTGGTTTTTCCTTGCTGCCTGGAGTGGTGTGGGATGATTGGCTGCCAGACACTCACGTTGTCTGTGCATTTGGGTGGCTCGGTTGTGGTCTTTGGCTGGCGGCTTCACCTATTGCAAGTGGGGCCTACCTTCCGTTTGTCTGCTTCTGCTCATTCACCCTCTCCCTTCTTGTCACGTCTGTTGAGGGTGCCTCTTTCCCATTGTTCGGTCCGTGCCTGTTGCCAGACCTGTGGGGCTGGCTTTGGCTGGCTCCGCTTACCTTTTTGCTAACTCGGTTGTACTTCAGTTCGGCTGGGGTGGATGGTGTGGCTGGTGCTGGTGCCTTCGGGTATTGGTGCTGCCTCCTCTGTAGCTTCCAGCTTTGGCTGGTGGGCTCCCCTCAGCTATGTGGAGTCGAGGATTGTAGCTCTGTTGGCGTGGCCAAGACTAGTGGCTGCCTGATGGGGTTAGGTATAGCTGTCCTGTGGCTGTCGGATGGTTGATCTGTCTGAGGGGCTGAGGGGGCTGGATGGGCTCTGTGGTGCCTGGTGTGTGGGGCTTGAGGAGAGCTGACTGGTGGAGGAGAGGCACCTGCAAGCACCGGTCGGGCATGCATCAGGTTGGGTGATGTCTAATTAAGTGTTTTCGGCTTGATGGGGCTGTTGGGTGAAGCTGCTGAGTGCTGCAAAGTTCCTCGATAACCCGGATGATTGATAGCCACCTGTGCGGATAGTGGGTTGCGACTACCTGGTTGAACTTGTTTGGGTCTTGCGTGCTGGGCTTTGTGGGGTTTGTTTGGTTTCTTTGGTTTGGCAATGGGCATGGCTGGTGGGGGCAAGGCACCATGGATGGGAGATAGGCCCCACTGGCCATTTAGGTCTGTTACCACCTCTATGTATTTATTTTGTTTATATGTTTGTTTTGGGGGACAGGCAGCAGGTACAGGTCCTCCTTACCATTACACTCTTCGGAGGCACTTGGCAAAGTGGGTTCATAGGGTCGACAGCAGGGCATGCGATGCGAGAGGTGGACTTGTTGGTCACCTCCTCTCTGCCATTTTGTCACCTGTAGTTTATATTTGTTTGGGGGTTTTTTGTTGGTTTTTTACTGTGGTGGAGGTTTTGCGGGATGGTGTTTAAGACCGGGCGGTAGTGATTTTATATTTTGTTGGACGAGGAATCTGGTTGTGTTGGTCTCTTGCTTGGCTTCGGCTAGACTTGGTGCTGGGTGGCTTCATACCAGAGGGGCTACGGACTTGGACCGGAGTGGGCGCTGGGTTGTTTGATGGTCTTGTAATTAGTCTTTGTGCAGGCATGACTCGGGGATGGCAGGTGCGGGGCCATAGACTTAGTTAGCCTTGGATTAGTGGTATACCGGTTAGCGGTATCCCTGTGCCGGCGGGGACTCGTCGGATGCCAGTGTTGGCGGTACGAGTTTAAATAAAATTAGATTGACTTCTAAGTACTTTTCCTACTTATTACTTTAACGAATATAAAACACCTTTACGATCTTTATCTTTATTGCAACCTTATCATTACACCAAGGAAAGCTCTTCTTAAAGAAGAGTGTGACAAAACTCATGATAGACGTTCCCGATAGTAGACAGAGGTCTTATTCTATGGGTAACGTTAGCAGGAGCCTAGTGCTATCGTAAGACTAAGGAAAGAAACAGAAGAAAAAGAGAAGTATCGTTCCCTATCGCCAAGAACAAACCATCAAAGGAGGGATCATTACATTACAAAGTATTACCTAGTACGACCCTAAACGATACAAGATGGCATCCTGCAACCCAGGCAGGGAAGGAGATATCGATATTAACGATCAAAACCTCAACCTAGGGGGATTCAGCGATGCTTTAGATCATGTTTCAGTAGAGCCCTCGAGGGCAGCAAGCCCAGTAACCCCAGAGAAAGGATCACCAGTCGATAGCTCTCCTGCCGGAACTCCACGACCTGAGAGAATGTCGGGACCAGCAGTACCTGGACCACCGGCTCTAGCCGCTTCCACACCAGGCACTAGCATACTTGGAATGACAGAGAATCAGTTTCAGGCATTTCGAGCAGCAACATGAAATACAGGATAAGGAAACATCCAACTACCAAAAGCAAAAGAACCTGACACATACGAAGCAGCCGAAGATAAGCTTTGAATATTCTTCGCGAAATGCAAAGGATATTTTACCGTTAAGGGAGATAGAGATCACCATGATGAGATCAAGATTCCAGAGGTGGAATCTCGACTAAGAGGACTCGGGGGACAATAGATCATGCCTTTCCCAGATTGAAGGAAATAGAGGGAATGGGTCACGGACGAAGATTTCAAGGCGATACTCGTTGAGCAATGCAAGGATCTCAATGCCAAAGCGATGGCAAGACGAAAGTTGGAAAAACTCCAACAAGGAAAACAAACCTTTTCAGCATATTGAAATGAATGCGGACTATTGGAATACGAGGCCACGTTTGATGATGCTACTCTCTACATCATCCGCCTAAGAAACTGCAGCGAGAGACTCCGAGAGGCATGGGGGATCTCCAACATATGCTACACAAAAGCAGAACAATTTGCAAGATGGACGATCGATAAGCAATGCAAACTAAGCATGGTGTGAAGCAACTCGGAAAACACGATAGCATGCAGGGTGGTCCAATCGTTCAAGAATGTGGACTGAACCTTCAAACTACAAGCAGCTCGAGGAGAAAGTCGTGCATTACCACCAGGTGAGCCAATGGAGATAGATAAATCAAGAACAAGACCTGCTCTGAACCTGTCTAAAGAAGAATACGCCAGAAGAATAAACAGGAAACTCTGCCTTGGGTGCAGAAAAGCAGTACATCGGATATAAGAATGTAGAAGCCGACCCGACAGCGGGTACCAAGGCACCAAAACTGCTGGAAATAATCGCTTCCAAAATCAAAAGACAAGCAACATTCACGAAATGATTGCAGAAGATTCACTGGTGGAAAGTGACGAGGGTCAGCAGTAAATGGTGGTCTGAGAGACCGAAGATGTGGGCCTGGAAAACCCATCAAGTTAGCAAACTACTACACGGCACTACACATGCAAAGAGGAGAAACAGACGGAGATCATGTGATGATTAAGACGAAGATATACAATGAAGAGAAGGAAGAAATAACAATATACACAATGCTCGACTTCGGGACTACTGAAGGTTTTATCGACAAGGAAATCTGCGACAAAGACGGCCTCCACACCAAAAAAATGAAGAAAGCGAGACAAGTCTACCTAGTGGATGGAATGCCAAGCCCAATGGGTCCTATAACCCATACAGTGACAGTACCTATGGACATTGACAGCCATAGGGAAACGGCAACCTTTCAGGTAGCAGATCTCAAGAACCATGAGATAGTCCGCGGGATTCCATGGTTCCGAAAACATAATCTGACAATCGATGGGAACGAGAACAAGATGACCTTTACAAGTGAACTATGTGCGACATGATATCTGAACAGTTCGCCTGTGGTCTACTCAATACCAATACGAGAAGCGGAAGAAGAAACTTTGCATGCAAAGTTCGCCGAGATGTAGCAAGATAAGAGAGTCCGGATACAAAAACTGGACCAAGAGGCAAAAGTGCCTACCAAGGGTTCCAAAGGGGCAGCAGGACATGACCTGTATGCCAACGAAGGAATCAAGATACCTGCCAACGGGCAGGCAATGATAGCAATATGAATAGCCATCGGACTACCAGAAAGCACCTGTGGACGAATAGCACCCCGTAGTGGTCTAGCAGTGAAATATCGACTCATGACCATGGCAGGGGTGATAGATGTTGACTATACAGGGGAAATCAAAGTGGTACTGGCAAACCTGGCTCAAGAGGACTACGAAGTCCAAAAAGGCGATCGAATTGCACAGTTGATCATCGAAGAAATCAACAGAGAGGATCTGCACAAAGTAGATCAGCTGGAAGAAACCACAAGAGGAGACAAGAGATTTGGAAGCATGGACCAAAACCAGCCCGATACAAGAAAAAGAATTGAGATCAAAGAGATTACAGCACAATCCTTTGGACAGTACTATCAAAGAAGAGATACAACAGGAATTCTCAAATAGACATACGAAGACAAAAAAGCAGTCCTAGCAAAAATCAACATCAGCATGGAACTAGCAATCCAAGACAAGAAATACCAAAGCAAAACGAGATGGAAAGAATTGATTCCAAAGGAATATCATCAATTCAAGAACCTATTCCAAGAAGAGGAAACTATGGAGCTACAACCTCGAAGACCCGGAATCGATCACGAAATTCAGCTGGACAAAGACGAGAAAACGGGAAGAACAAAAGAGATTCCCTCCAAGAAGTTATACCCACTAGGAGAAGCAGAGCTCGAAGAACTTAGGAAGTACATCGATCAGAACCTAAAGCGAGGATGGATCAGGGACTCCTTTGTATCAGGAGGATCGCCAATACTATTCATCAAAAAGAAGGATAGAAAGATGAGACTCTGTGCGGACTACAGAGCCCTCAATTCAGTTACCAACAAAGATCAATATCCACTACCCTTGATTGGAGAAGCACTGGACAGACTGCGGTCAGCAAAATACTTCACCAAACTCGACATCAAGGACGCATACCACAATATACTCATCAAGGCAGGAGATGAATGGAAAACTACATTCACTTCAAGATACAGAATGTTCGAATACTTGGTTATGCCTTTCGGGCTAACCAATGCACCAGCTTCATTCCAGGGATGGATCAACAAGGTACTCAATAAGTACCTCGACATATGTTTCATTATATACTTGGACGATGTACTCATCTATTGGGAAAACATGCAACAATACCAGAAGGATATCAGCAATATCATGGCTGCAATACAAGGATCAGGAATAAAGATCAAACAAACAAAATGCGAATTCCATAAAGAGGAAATGGAATACCTTGGATTTATCATTAATCGAAGCAGGGTCAAGATCGACCCAGTCAAAACGGCAGCAATATGGAATTGGGCCAAACTAAACAACAAAACAGATATTCAATGCTTTATTGGATTCTGCAACTTTTATCGCAGGTTCATAGAGGGATTTAGCAGGCTTGCAAAACCACTCTATAACCTAAGAAAGAAAGACAAGAAATGGGAATGGGGAGAAATGGAACAGAAAGCATATGATGCAATACAAACCCATCTAACCTCGGCACCCATACTGGTTCATTTCGACCAAAATCGAAGGAGAATGATTGAAATGGGCGCCTCGAAATATGTGTGCTCAGGCATACTATTGCAATAATGCCAAGACGGAAAGTGGAGGCCAGTGTCTTACGGATCCAAGACAATGACTCCCGCAGAGTGCAACTACGACATTGGGAACAACAAACTATTAGCAATAGTTCAAGCATTAAAGGAATGGAGGAGATACGTTTTGAACAACGACCATCCGGTCCCAGGTCTAACCGACCATAAGAATCTGGTCCCGTTCATGACTACGAAAGAACTGAATAACCACCAAATAAGGTGGATGGAACACCTTAGCAAATCCAACTCCAAAATCGAATATCAACCAGTTAAAGAGAGTGAAAAGCCAGATGCTCTCACAAGGATCGCAAGTGACAAACCACAAATGAAAGAAGATAAAAGAATCAAACAAAAAACATGAACACTATTACCAAAAACCTACATCGAGGGGATAGAGGTTATCCAATTCAGATCAACTGAGGAAAAGGAAATTGAGAGGGCAAATGAAAGAGACAAAACAATTCAGGCAATAAGAGAAGTATTGAAGGAAGGAAAAAAGGAGATGAAAGGAATTGCTCTGGGTTTATACCAATGGAAGGATGGAAACATGTGGTACGATGAAAAACAATGGATTCGGGAAAAAGAAGAGATAAGGACAGACATCATACGACAACACCATGATATCCGAATGGCAGAACACAGAGGAACGGCTAAAACTAGAGAATTCATCACAAGGTCATTCTGTTGGCCAGAACTACACGAAGATGTTAAACGATATGTCAAAAACTGCGACATGTGCCAAAGAACGAAAACGGCTAAACACGCACCATATGGATTACTGAAATCGAACGAAGTTCCCGAATGACCATGGGAAACAATTACTATAGATTTCATTACAGACCTATCGGCATTGGACAATTGCGATAGCATCCTAGTCGTGGTGGATCATCTGACCAAAATGAGTCATTTGATTCCAGTCAGAAAAGATATCGATACGAGAGATTTTATACAAACATTCTTCCGAGAAGTCTTCTGACTTCACAGCCTCCTAAAGAATATCATTACTGATTGAGGAACACTATTAACATTGGGACTATGGAAGAAAGTAAGCGGAGAACCAGGGATATAAAACAGAATGAGCACAGCATTCTACCCGCAAACGGATGGACAAATGCAATGGGTGAATGCAATACTCCAACAATATTTAAGGACCTACATCAATTACCAACAAGATAGTTGGTACAAACTGCTATCAATGGCTGAATTTGCATACAACAATGGAAAGCAAGAAGTGATCGGCACGACACCCTTCTTCGCAAATTATAGACAACATCTACAAAGTCAGACCACATATCATACAATTAATGGTATAATACTGGACAAAACAGATATGGGAAAACTACATGACACATTACAATATGAAATGAGTCAAGCACAACAATGACAAAAAAACAATACGGATAAGTACCGAAGGCCAGATCCAAACATACAACTAGGTGATATGGTATGACTAATACCACGCAATATTCATACGACGCAACCATCAAGGAAATTAGACTACAAGAAAATTGGACCATTCAGGATACTGGAAAGAGTGGGCAGCTGAGCTTATAGACTCGACCGTCCACCCTCAATACCAATACACAATACATTCCCGATCTCACTCCTCGAATTACACAACGACAACAAGTTTTCCTCACAAACAGTTATTCCTCCCCGTTCAATCGAACTCGATGGAGAATCAGAATACGAGCTTGACAAAATAGTCGATTCCCGCTTTTTACATGGTGACCTCCAATACCGAGCCAAGTACACAGAATATTTAGCTGAACACAATAAAACTTAGTACTTTGCACACAACTTTGAACACGTACAAGATGCCATCTCAACCTTCCACCACCGATACCCAGGCAAGCCCGGCCCAGGTAATGATCATGTTCATCCAAGACAAAGGCGAGGGAAAGGCTCCCGCGCCATTGCAACAACACAATGGCTGAGGTGATAGCCCTCGCCAAACCACACTGACCAGCCCCGAATACTCATTTATGGGGCCAACCGACAAGGAACAAAAGGAAAGAGAAAAACAAGCAGAGCATAATACCATGTCATGGATGGTATGCTATGATGACAGTTGCCAAACACATTTTGCTATAAAGAAGGCTCGGGATGGTTCCTGAGGGAATGTCGAAAGCGTAGTCCACGCCCGGACCACATCCTGAAGCATTGGCAACAATGCTTCAGAAATGGGTGCAGGATGCACAGGGCACAGAAAATCTCTGCTGGATACTACCCACAGAAGGATGGAAGCAGGAAAGAGTTGGAAGGAGATGATGCCAGAAAGGCATGGGCTGTAAGGACACGGTCCAGGGAAGGGGGGGCCCCAAAACTCCTCACCAGATATGGAACCGGAGGTCAGGAGCCTACACAGGCAAATCAGGGGACTCCAAGAACAACTTGGCAAGGCCGAGGCCACAATTTCGGCAAATGACAAAACGATCCTGTAGCTAAGACAGCTGAACGATAATCAGTGGCACACAATCCAAATGGCAAATCTGACTCTAGAATCAGTTAGGATCAGATGGAGGACAGCAGATGAAAAGTTCCACAAGCTGAGATGAACCATGTCCTCCACCGGACTGGAACTATTGAAACTAGGAGAAAATGCCTGTTGGGACTCAGGCTTAGGAGGAGGGGAGCTAATGTCACGAATGTGGCTTGGCATGAAAAAGGTTTTCACGTGACACATGGTTATGAGTTACAGGTATGTTATTGTTTCAAATATAAGTCATGGGAGGTGCATCTGGCGAGTATACCTTGTGGGTAAGCCTTGCGCATATGATTTATGTTTCACACATGACCTCGTTATGAGGTCATGGGTTTCACATATATGACTCAGTTGAGTCATATTACTTGTTTATTACGATATGATTAGTTTATGAGTTTTTGCATATGACGTCGCTACAAGGTCATGGGTTTTGAGCTTGTGACCACTTTGGTCAAATGACTAGTTTGTTATGATTTGGTTTCATACATGTGATTACTTTGGGTCACATGACTATGGGCAGGAAGAATACTATATAAGGAGGTCGATGCGGCCGAGGAGGATAGGTTCTTCACACTTTATTCTAAGTACTTTTCCTACTTATTACCTTAACAAATATAAAACACCTTTACGATCTTTATCTTTATTGCAACCTTATCGTTACACCAAGGAAAGCTCTTCATAAAGAAGAGTTAGAGAAAGCTTACGATAGGCGTTCCAAATAGAAGAGAGAGGTCCTGTACTCTCCGTAACGTAGGCAGGAGCCTAGTGCTATCGTAAGACTAAGGAAAGAAACAGAAGAAGAAGAGAAGTATCGTTCCCCGTCGCCAAGAACTAACCATCCAAGGAGGAGTTGTTACAGAAACACTTTAAAATGCTGGAGCTTATAATGAAAAAAAGTAATGATCTTGCAATAAAACAGCTAAAGAAGGGGAGGATAAAGCGCTTTAGATATTAAAGAGAGAAAGTAACATATTCCAGCTTCTCAAGCAGTTTTGTTGAACAAGGGTGAAGGAGGTAATGCTCTCATCATAAGTAGTAGAAACTAGAAAATGTGGAGGAGTAGATTGGGTAGTACTCATTATTGAGATGGACCCGCTTGTAGTTTAAGGACAGGGCTGGGACTGATTTACTCCAAGAACTGGCAAGGATAGACTCCTGGAAAACATGTAGAAAGTTGGGGGAAGACAGGACAGGGGAGGCAGAAAGGGGTAGAGAAAGGTACCTTGGAGGATACACTGTACGCCGAACAATCTTTCAAGTCCACTAGAGGAGCAAGGTGTCTGGGCCATACAGGTCCAGAGGAAGGGCCCTCTTCTCTATTGTTATAAGCAACAATGGCTTCTTTCTATTGGCGAAGGGGATTCTGCAGGGGGGGAGGAGGGGGTGACAGGGTACTTGATGTAGGACTGGTTGAAGGTGGGGTGGATAGTCGAGCAGTTAGCACAGCAAGAGATAGAGGTAGAGCAGCATTTGACAACTGGTTTAAAGTTATCTTCTTTGAGGCATGTTGTGTACTGGCAGTGATGTACTGCTCTTGCATCATAGAGGGCACAAACACAGCAGACAGGATTGTTAACCTTGCATCTGTCTGCATGATGGCCATAACCCCAGCAGGTCTTATTCTAGGTAAACTTGTTGGCAGAGAAGGCACGCTGAATGCAGCACAGAGAAGTATAGAGGATCGTCTGACCTATCATCTTGTCCACGTCTCAGCCACTGACTATAACAATGCATGAGATATTTACCTTAAATAAATGTAGCTTCTTGTCCTGGATGTGGAACAGGGCTGAGAGGATCTGAACTTTCTTGACATTGAGAATTGTCATGCTCAAGGCCTGAAGGAGAGATTTATGACCTGATCGAGGATTTCAGGAAATGAATGAGATATTCAGGGCCTAAAGGAGTGATTCAGACACTGAAGAAGAGAGTCACAATTATCCTAAAGATGAGAGAAAGAGAGGTGGATAGCCAGATGTACAGTCAGTCATCAGAAGTGTTTGTGAAACATATCTTACCTTAGTCAGTTACTTCATCAAAAATGCCAGATGGCTAAGTTGACCTTCGTGTCCTGAAAAAGTAAAGGGTGTCAGAAAGCTAAGCACAAAGCTGCCCAGGATCCTAATACAAGATACACACAACCTGCTCCTCAATTGTCACTTTTTTTTTAAATCATAGTTTACCTGTCTGGATATGCAAATCCTCCTGTACTAAAAAAAGAAAGCAAATAACTAAAACCCCGTAACAAGAGATGACCAAAGTTGAAAAAGGAATAATAATTGCATTTTTCTACTACCTCCGCAATATTGTCCTTGATGCTCAAGTTATTGGCCTGCCCTGGACAACAATGAAAAACTTTCTTGCCCATGCAGGTAGGCATCAATCTCTAGATAACCTTCTTCACCAAGGTTGTACTGCTGTTCTCAGCTATTAGCATTATCGTACAATTTTTCAGGTAGCTAAAAATAACCGGAAAATGACCAGATGCACCATCAAGTATAAATATGCACTGGGTATTTCTCTTTATACTGGTAATTCCTCCTGGCACTAGTACTACCATGAGTGATAGACTATGATTGACTAACTAATATTAACAAAATTAGTAGACATAGTACTCAGAAAGGCTAATATTAAGAAATTGCTTGCCAAATCAAGGCTTAGGCTCAAACCTGAGCATGTGGCTAATAAATTGAGGTGGGCTACAATTCATAAGAATTGAACAGTAGAGGATATTAAAGTAGTGATTTGGAGTGATGAGTATAGTGTAGAGAAATCCAAGGATCCAAGGCAGCTATTAGTATTCAAAGAACCTGGAAAGAAGTGGCTAGCTGATTGTGTTCATCAAAAAGATACCTATAAGGTAATTTTGTTTATAGTTTGAGTGTGATTTTGGAATAACAGAAAAGAACCTTTGATTTCAATTACTCAAAATATGAATAAAGCCAGGTATATTAGGCTTTTAAGAAGGAATCTTTTTCATGTTACTTATCAAAGGACCTCTTTTGGCATGTAAGATATTCTATTTCAGCAAGATACTTCTCCTGTTCCCGAGACTTATAGTATTATAGATTAGTTGGAGAGAAAATCTATTAAGGTGGAGGAGAATCCCCCATATTCACATGATTTAAATCCTATTGAGCATGCATGCATTGAGCTTAAATAGTGCTTGCACCAGTAGTATCCCAGAATTGCAGATACTCCCAGAGGAAAGGAAGCTGTTAAGCAGAGGTTAGTATATGTATTACCATTATCTTGGGAAACAATTCCTGAGCAGGTTTTTGAGAACTTGTAGAAATCAATGCCTAATAGAGTAGTAGCAGTTCTGGAAGCAAGGGGAGGTTATATAAAGTACTAGACATTGTTATTTCCATTTCTATTATTAAAGTTTAATTTATTTACTGTCATTATTGTAGTATTAATTGTTTACTTGTTCATTCATAGACTCATTTGTCCATGTTCGCATGCTGGCAACGTAACTCCACTATCAGGGGAAAGATG
>NW_003298828.1:220991-232046 GCF_000151645.1 Tuber melanosporum | reverse complement strand
ATGTGTTGAGTGTTGTTACTATGTACGGGCAACGACCTGAGTTGTGGGATGTGTTCCGGTGGTATTAGGGTTTAGATAGTTATGAATATAGGGTTAGATCGTGGTATGTACAATGGTTACCACTTGTACTTAGCCAGCAGGTAACCGCCTGAGCAATACAACTAAGTTCAATCCTTCTTATAAACACACTCCTGCTCCACATCTTCCATGCAGCTACACATTCCTCTACTCAACGAGATGGTTCAATCTAATTTTATTTATACTTATACCCCTAATACTGGCATGCGCCAAGTACTTGTAATTTTCAAAAGTATCTGGATGCGGCCTCTGAGCTTGGCGCCAAGGATTCAGGGGATAGGCCTTAGTACAGCGGAGTCTATTAAGACACTCTCATTGATACAATACCATACTCTGTGGAACTAGCCATTATTATGACATGTGCTATTATAAAGAGAGGTAGTACAATGCATACTAAATAAAACTGAATGATGATTTGCTAACAGAGAAATAATCCTTTGGTTACAGGAAAGCAGATAACACCACGAAGATGAGCTGTAATAATCGCGTTTTGGAGTCAAGTACAGCCAATGCTCCTCTGGAACATCAAAGAAATAACGGGCATCACAGCTTCCACAGCAAACAATATTTGGCACCATGCGGTCAAGAACGCATGACAAGTACAAGTGACCAGTGATGAATGAGATAATACACCACTCTCCATTCAAGAACTGATTACCTGCACTGCTCTGGATGCTGACCCACGCCCTAGACACCCACGGATATTAGGAGAGGAGGATAAAGATAGGCTCATTGAGTTTGTAAAAAAAAACCTTGAAACGTGAAGAATGACTATCTGGGATCTTCGCTGGGAGGCAGTCATCTCAAGGGTCAGTGATACTTTGATTTATCAAACATTATTGGATCGAGGAATCCGGGCATACCATGAAGAATTCAAAATTATTTTGAAAGAAGAAAATAAAAAAAAAAAGACTTGTAGGTTACATCACATGGTTATGGCTTATACTATTACTAATTTATTATAGAAGTATTGTATGAAATGAGAACTCTGACTTCCAAGTCGGGAATGGGCAAACTATATCTTTACAGATGAGAAGTCAGTTGAGGTTGGAGCTATGTTTGGTACAAATTTGGTATGGCGCGAGAATGAGGAAAGATGGCATGATGATTGTGTAGGAATGAAAAAGAAGCAGGGCACCTCAGTAATGTGTTGGGGAATGATTAGCTGGAATTGGAAGGGGCCCTTTCACGTTTAGTCTGTTGAGACAAAGGAAGAAAAGGATCCAGCAAGGAAAGAGATTGAGAAATGGAATGCAAAATCAGGAGAGGAGCAAGAGAAGCTGAATAGGCAATGGGGGACAACTGAGGAGTTTAGACTTCTAAAAGAGAGGGAATTAGAGGTTGCAAGAGAGCTATGGAAGGCAGTATTAAGTAAACCCGGAGGTGAAAAAATAAAAACTACACAGTCCTGGTGGGGAAAACTATATAAGGTCAAAAAGCTAAAGCAAAAGAATGCTAAGAGGGTAGACTCTTGGAGATATATTACTGGTCTCTGCCGCTCACTACTCTGGCCAACCTGTAAGGAGAGATTACACTTCAATCTCTACTTCCTACTGATGGAGGATAATGCGCCATCTCACAACTCAGACTTCACAAATCTTGAATGAAAGAAGGAAGGAATAGAGCAAGTTACATGGCCGGCAAACTCGCCTGACTTCAATCTAATTGAACATATTTGGCGACTGATGAAGATGAGAATCCTCCACTGGCGTGAGTCTGAACGAATCCAAATACCTGCTGAAATGAGAATTGTACAAGAGGAGGAATGGTCCAAGATCACCATCCAAGAGATTAAGCATGAAATCATTAAGCTACCTGATATCATAGTACGATGTATTGCTAAAAAAGGTGGGAATAATTTTCAAGCTTGATGAGTCTCCTTCTACTTGTTCTTTTTCCTTACACTCCTGCTACCGGTTTCCTACTCTCTCATAATATTTAATTTTCATCAATACTGTCTTAAACCACTATATTTCTTGACAGTTCAGCACCAGCACTTCTAGGGCCTTGGCGCCAAGCCAATCAATGGCATCCAGATATTTTTGAAAATCGCAAGTACTCAAAGGCACAGTGTTAATACTAACCAGGCTGCCACTATCTACAAACTAACTAAACCTGCTACTACATACCTCAAATCTCAGTATGTTATACCCACATGGCACCTAAATACAAAACTATTAGTCACAAAGAAAATCCTCTTCATTGTGCATCCAGATCTGCAAATATGTAATAAACTATACCCCCTGTAGCAAGTCTATATTATTTCCCCAAATGTCGAACACAATCTGACAAAAATGCCAACAAGGATAAATTACCTCTTAGGATAACAAAGCAAGACCTAGGCCAAAGCCCAAAGCTGAAGAAATAATCAACATCAACAGGTTCTTCAAACTAAAACAAACAAACACTACTGCTATCTGAATATGACCTCACAATACCTCCTTCACAGTAAAAACCTTCTCTGATGCGCCACTTAATAATCTCGCTAACTCACCAACTGCAATACCTCCATAGTAGTTATACTACCAGCAAATTCAAACCAATTGGAGAGAAGGGAAGGATGAATGGATGGATAGTGGAGAGGTAGACCCAACCATAGTGATAAAATAAGTGGAAACATTTTCTTGTCTTTCTAGGTGGCTTCAACATGAAAGATACTGTACTACTGAGTATTTCTTATAGTCTCTTCTATGAGAGATATTGTTACTTAGTGGAAAGGATCCCATTAGCTTAACTGACCATAGCAAGAGAAGTGAAATCAACTATAGCCTGTTGAGGAACCTATCAACTTCTCCAGCAAGAGGGGGAAAAGGATAAAGTCAATGCAATCTCGTACTGTAAATTGTATTCTCAGCCATCTGAATTGTTATGAAAAAAAGTATCTGAACAAACTAAGCAATGGCCTGACCAACCAGTCAATCGTAACTACTAAGAAAGTACGGCAGAAGCAGGATAACTATCAAAGTGAAGTTCGAAGTGAGTGATGAAAGCAACAAAAGGAATTCAGAAGACTACAGCAGTTAGGAGTACTGGGATTCAATACTTAGGAACTACCATGAGTAGAGTAATCCCACTCAGAATCTGAATCTCTGGTCTCTGACACCTCCCTCTGACCCACTTACATCATGCACATGGTATGATATATATCACTCTTAGTTGCATCCTGTGACAATTTTGCTACAGAATTGAAGGTGTCAGAATAACACAGCATACATTACTACCATCAGTCTGACTAGATCCTGTATGCAGGATACATGAGAGGAGACTTTCAGCTAGGTCTGGGAAGTGGGAAGCTGTAAGTCTGTCAACAACCCAGAGAGCTACTAAGCTTCAAAGATGGGACATGTTTGGTATAAACTCTAAGTAATGAGACGTTTCTGCAAAAAGATATGATATTGAATGTGAGAAGATCTCTAGGAAGAGCCTATATATTCTCATCTACCCTACAATAATAAGAAGAGTTTTGAACTCCTAGGAAGTACTACTGAAGAAGTCAACTGACTTCTCAGAGTGTTGCAACTAGGTCAGAGAATACTGTATTGTTACGGGAATAGTTACCAATACTACACAACCACTAAAGTCCTATTACCTAAGACATTTTGGAGTAGCTGAAAGAGGTATTATCTGCTAATCTGACTGAATAGCTTCCCATAAATCAGTAGAAAGTTATCTGGAAAATATCTGTCTGTTGAATCAGGAGTTATGGAGGTTTAAAGTCAGCAAATTAGTAAGATTGCATCATGAACTACTCCTGCAGACAAAATCTATGGATGAAGCTGATCATTTCATTAACAGGAGAGACAATTAGAGCCAATATAGTTTGACTTGAGAACTAGCCCATAAGTCCAAGAACTCCAAAGATCAAATAATTACTCTTAGAAACACTACTGATCCCCAACTGGCACAATAGTAAGTTACCAAGAAGGGTATAATAGTTCTCAGGGTCTCCCAGCATTTCTACTTTTAGTAAATAGCTGACATTGTAAGGTATAGTCAGAGAGGTACATAATTTGTATATGAGATAGATGTAATCCACCAAAATTCTCATGAGAACATCAGCAAAAATAAATACCTGTGTCCTGCGTATCTTGTGTGTCAGACGCTCCAGACGCTGTTAATATAAACTCCAAATCGAGATGAATCTGTGTGGATCCATTGTGTCCGGACAAGGACTATATTTCTGTACATATGCAATGGACCCCATTGTGACCCATTACTCACCTCCCCCTTAAGCTTAAGCTACCAGCACTCCACCACTCTAGACATGTCCAGACCCCTTGTGCCTCTTACCTAATCCATTTTGATTGTTAACACTTTCCAAGTGTGACTTCTTATGGTTTCTCGCTACTGTTATTGCTACCTCATAACTGACAATTTTGTTTGGACAATGATTCAACCACATCTGGCAGATATAGAAAAAAGCCCAAGTGGCATCAGAAGATAGTAGCCGCCTGGTACCGATTATCACAATATCGGGGATGTATGGAAGGCAGCCTAGTATCGTCAACAATATGTCTGGTTGGGACAACTCATTGCCAATTGGGTAAAGTGCAGAAAGTATCACTTGAAGTAGTGGGGGAAAAGTGTATAGCCAGTTGCGTCCTTACCCAGAGGTCCCTGCTTGCTGTCCATAGGCTCCGGGATCCACCTGCATATAGAGGAGGCTTCCGCCCCTAGGATTGGGAGACCTTGAAGCTCGCCTCAGCTCACCTTCTCGTCTCCAGGCTCACTACCACTCGCGTTCTTTGCCTTTTTTTGAGTTCTTGTTTTTCCCCAGAGACCAAATTTCTTACTCGCCTATCCTCCCAGCATACTTTCATCCTACTACATCCACGAGCTATGCCATGAAGAAGAGTCACATCAAGTGGAAAAGGGGCACTCGCGGGAGTGCAGGGGTCAGAAGCACTCCCCAGAGCGCAGGGGTGCGGAACACTCCAAGGATCCCAGGGGTCGGAAGAATCCGGAAAATACTCGCTACCACAACCTACGCCACTTAACCCAAATTCTTTCAGAAAACACTAGCCCCCACTACGATACTGATACAGATAATTCCACTACCAATAATAGAATTAATAAAGCAAGCGAGTACCACAACTCCCCTCAAAATATTAGTCAGCCATATGCCTCCAATCCGCCAAGCAGTCCGTTATCAACCCCAGCCCTATCGATAACTAGCAATACACTAGGGGCGTAAACACCCACACGACACCACCTGACCCCCCCCCTAAACATGAATGATATTCAAGACTTTCTCCAGTCACATGAAGAAGACATTGTTAACAGTGTAGTACATCAGCTCAATTCACATAACCCTCTGGCACTGCCTCCAACTCCATCTCATCCATCTCATGTATCAAACCCTTCCCGGACCACTCAACCCATGTCTACTACCCTGACAGGTTTACAGATTGCAGAGCTAGAAAGCCAGCTGGCATAGCTGTGGGCTGAGTAGGAAGTAGAGCAGAACACAATAGTAAAACCAAGAGCCCTTGGTACCTACCACCCTACCTACCCCAACTCACCCAAAATACAGGAGAGCTCATCCAGTATTACAGAATTGGTAGTCTCTCATTCCCAGAGTCGAACGCAGTACTCTAGTTCAAATAACCAAGAATTGCTTCAAACCTACTAACATCTACCACCTCTTAGCTACCGAGAAGGAATGAGCAGAAACCCAGCATAAAATCAGTATAGGTGGTATCGAGTTTAAGCAAAGCGAGCACGATGTTACGCTTAGGATATCCCATTCGCGTGTCGTCATCTTCTTGACATAAATAGTACATAGTGGATCTCCGCAAAGGGTGTTTTGTCGGTTCTTTCCCGCCAACCTAGCCAGTTCCAGAAATTTAGTATTGAATGCCTAAAGTGCAGTAGTTACAGTTCCTTGCTTTAATGCCTCAAGGCTATTTCAAACAGTCTCAACCATGAAAGCAGGAGAGTAGCAGTAGATGAACTTTGCTTTGACTAGCTCCCAGGAGAATAGATAGTCCATAGCAGCAGCGACAAACTTGTAATTATAGTCTACTTCCAACATGGCTTTAAACCAAATCAAAACCTCAGGCACTACAGCTGTCCAGGCTGCTGTTATGGTTGCATTATTATTAAGTCCAGCAAGTAGAGCAAAATAGCTAAGTATCTCAGTCCATGAAAGGACTGCCTCATGATTAATTACACAAAGAAATTTCGGAATTGCATATTTCTTTAGCTGTTGTTGAAGTATCCAACCATTCAAGCCTGACTGAGTCGATTGGGCTAGAGCTGGCTGTGAGGCATAAGCAGCAGGCTGTGATGACCATATCAGAGCCCTTGATTTCTATCACATGATAGTCTTCAAGTCTTTAACTTTGATTTCCTTTCAGTGGCATTGCTGATATACCTCCTACTACATTTGCTGGAAGTTGTTTCTTCCATTTACTTATTCTTTCAGCTGTTCACTATGGTCACCTCCTCAAAATCGCAATGGCTAAGCGAGCCTCCACCCCTTTTGCCACATCTGCTTTACGTATATCGATGGTTCTGTCTCATGCCATTAAGAAGAGCTTTACCCTAGAGGCCAAAGTCTCTTGCCTTCGGAATCATGTCTCTATCCTTTCTGGACAATCTCATCATTACCTGGCAAAAGAAATATCTACCTTGTCAGCAGACCTAGTGAGCGAATACAGTCTTAATTGTAGGTATCTCATAATGTTGGTACCCAAAGCTTCTATGATTATCCCCTCTTCCTCTGTCTTCTCAGTCACTTCAATTACCACAGTAGTCTCAGTTGTAGAAGGTAGGCTAGACTCGGTGAATTCTCAGGGTCCAGCAGAGAAGCTTCCTCAGGAGAATGTTGTGCTGGCAGTTATCACAGCCCCTCCTGCAGCTTTGGTTGTGGATGGTAGTGTAGGTAGACTGGTTCCTAATTTGTAAAGCCCAGTTGAGGTATGTGCTCCTGGTATGGGTGGAGGAGATCATGGTGTCCTGGCACTAGCTGCCGTGATATCACCCCCTTTAGGGGGGGGAAGATGCCTGAGTTCTCTGTAGCTGAGCCCCGAGCTGGTTGGAGTAGTACCTCCAGTGGTGTCCCCCCTGTGGCGATGGGTTGTGATAAGGGTGGCCCATCTACTTCAATTACTAGACCCGTGCCTGGGGTTCAGAAGAGAAAGAAAAGCAAGAAGTGCTGGGTCAAGCAAGACCAGACCTCACCCATGCTACTTGTCTCCGACTCGGAAGGGTTATCACCTTCTCTGGTTTGGTATCACAAACGGGCTACTACAAAGTTCACACTGTATCCACTGTCCGTAGAGAAAGCTGGAGAGTTTGCAGAGGAGTTGAATACCTGGGCATGTTCAGGTAAGTGTCAATGGCTCAGGGACTATCTTGTTTGGGCTGCTTTTGGAGAGGTTTTTGCACTGTACTGCCACTGTGGTGCACCACTAATTCTCTATAATAGTTTGTACCCCCTCAGCTAGGGAGCCCTCGCCCTGTAAGTCAGCTTTCCTTCGAGTCTACCTGCTTGGATTGTTGGGTATTTCTTTTATTTTGGGATAGGTATGAGTGCCTGGTGGCTGGCAGAGATGTCCTGAGATCATCGAGTAGTGGCCTTCAGGGGGGTTTCTACTGTAGAGGAGGTTATTGCGAGGTCATACTCAGGTGACAGTAGTGAATTTTTGTATTTTGTATGGGTAGCTTAGCTAGCAGGTAGGCTGGACTGATGAGGATTTTCTTTACCATTGATGGCTTTGTATTTAGTATTCATGTTAGGTCATAGTGTAGACATGTTTGAGGTATCGGGTCAGAGATTTAGTTAGTTCGTAGTTACTGGTATCTGGATTGCGTCAACCTGTGGGCTTGGCCCCAGGACTTGTCGTATGCTAGTATTGACAGTATGGGTTTAAATAAAATTAGATTGAATTCTAAGTACTTTTCCTACTTATTACTTTAACAAATGAAAATATCTTTACACTTTTTATCATTATCATGACCTTTATTACTATTATGCTGAGAAAGCTCTTCATGAAGCAGAGTTAGAGAAAGCTTACGATAGGTATTCCTGTTTCTAATAGAAGACAAAGGTCTTGTGCTATCGGTAACATAGTTATTGGCCTAGTGCTATCGTAAGTCAAGACTAAGGAAAAAAGAAGAGAAGTATCTTTCCCTATCACCAAGAACTAGCCATCCGAAGAGGGATCATTACCATACAAATCCTCGCCTAGAGCGACGACAAACGATACAAGACAGCTTCCTTCAATCCAGATAGGGAAAGATATATCGACATCAACTATCAAAACCTGAATTTAGGAGAATTTAGCGATACTCTAGATCACATTTCAGCAGAGTTCTAGAGGGCAGCAAATCTAATAATACCAGAAAGTAGATCACCAGTTGATAGCTCACTTGTATGAACGCCATGACCAAGAAGGATATCTGGATCAGCACTACTGGTACTACTGGCCCCAGCCACTCTGGTACCAGGAACCCATGTCTTAGGAATGACAGAAACCCAGTTTTACTCCTTCCAAACTGCAACACGAAATATGATAGCAGGATAAGTGAATGTCCAAAGGCCAAAGACAAAGAAACCAGACACATACAAAGAAGCCGAAGATAAACTATGAATATTTTTAGTATAATGTAAAGGATAGTTCACAGTTAAAAGATATAGAGAACAACATGACGATATCAAAATTCTCTAGGTAAAATTACTACTAAGGGGACTCGCTGGACAATGGATTATACCCTTATAACATAGATGGAAGCAAAGGGACTGGGTAACCCATGGCGAATTCAAGGCAATCCTTTTCGAACAATTTGGCGATCCTAACAACAAAGAAATAGCAAGAAGAAAGTTGAAAAAACTCCAACAATGAAAGCAAACATTTTCAGCCTACTAGAAGGAATATTAACTACTAGAATATGAGGCAGAATTCAACAATGCCACTCTCTAGATCATCCTATTAAGGAACTGTAGTGAACGACTACGAGCAACATGGGGAAATTGTAACTTGGCCTTAGCAATGTCAGAAAGGTTTACAAGATGGGAGAGAAATAATGAGAGCTAACTAGCAATGGTTTGAAATAACTTGGAGAACACTATAGCACACAGAATGGTCAAATCATCCAGGAACATCAATGGAATATTCAGACCACAAGCAACTCAAAGAGAGAATAGCACCTTGTTACCAGTTGTACCAATGAAATTCGACAACGCAAAGGCAGGGCCAGCTGTGAACCTATCCAATGAAGAATACGCGAGAAGGATAAACAGAAAACTCTGCTTCAGATACTCAAAAGCAGGACATAGGATATGGAAGTGCCAGAGCTTACCCAACAACAGATACTAAGAAACAAATAGGGCTGGAAACAATCACTACCAATATCAGAAAAAGAGCAACATCTATGAGATGATTGTTGAGGACTTCTCGGCAGAAAAAGACAAGTGTCCCCAGTAAACAGTGGTTTGGGAGACCCAAGACGTGGACTTGGAAATCTCATCGAGTTTGCAAACTACTATATAGCACTATGCACACAATGAGGAGAAGAAGATGGAGATCCTGTGATGATCCAGATGAAGTTATACAACAAAAAGCAAAAAGGAACAACAATATATACTATACTTGATTCAAGAGCTGCCAAAAGTTTCATCCACCAGGAAATCTGGGACAAATACCACCTCCATGCTAAGAAAGCAATGAAAGGCAGACAGGTCTACTTAGTAGATGGGAAGCCAAGTGCAATGGGTCCTATAATCCATACGGCCGATGTACCAATGGATATTGACAGCTATAGAGAAATGGTAACCTTCCAAGTAGTAGACCTCAAGAACTATGAGATAGTCCTAGAGATGCCATGATTATGAAAACACAACCTAACAATCCATTAGAACAAGAACAAGATGACCCTTACAGGGAACGTTATGCAAGACAATATTTCAACAGTTCGCCAGTGGTCTACTTAATACCAATTCAAGAAGTGAAAAAGAAACTTTACCTACCAAGTTCACCGAAATACAGCCTGACAAGAGAGTCCGGATACAGGAACTGGACCAATGAGCAAAAGTGCCTGCTATGGGTTTCAAGAGAGTGGCACAATATGATCTGTATACCAATGTAAGGACTAAGATGCCTGCCAACAGGCAGGCAATGATAGCCACAGGAATAGCCATTGGACTACCAGATGGTACCTATGGATGAATAGTACCTTGCAGTGGTATAGTAGTCAAATATTGACTCATGACCGATACTGGGATAATTGATGCCGACTATACCTGTGAAATCAAAGTAGTGGTGGCCAATCTGACTCAAGCAAATTATGAAGTCTAGAGAGACAATTGAATCGCACAATTAATCTTCAAAAAGATCAATGACGAAGAACTGTATGAAGTAGATCAACTGGAAGATACCTAAGAGGAAACAAGAGATTTGGAAGTACAGACCAAACTCAGTCCAATACGACAAAAATTGAGATCAAAGAAATTACAGCAAAAACCTTCGAACTGTATTATTGAAAAGAAGAAACCACAGACATACTCCAATGGATATATGGAGATGAAAAAGCGGTTCAAGTAAAAATTGACATCACAATGGAGCTAGCGATCTAAGATAAGAAATACCAAAGCAAAAAAGGATAATAGCCAGTTCCCTTCCTATTTCACTGTCGCTCATAGTCAGGCAAAGCAAGTGTAATGCCAAAGCAAGTATGAGGCCTCAAAAAAAGAAAAATTGTATTTTTCTACCACAGCTTTCATAGTATTATATTTAATTGTATGGCTTTTATTATATCATTAAATAAGACATAGAAATAATAATTGACAGGTAGACTCCATTCATACATTCTTGCCTCCTTCAACTTAGTTTAATTGAAATACAATAACCAGATTTTACCTCCTACACCAATTACCATGTCAGATCCGATTGACTCAATAGAAGACAAAGAGTACTTAGATCATGCCCTCGCTACACGACTGGATCCGAAGAACAAGTCCCCTGGGATGCGGGC
>NW_003298828.1:207763-220871 GCF_000151645.1 Tuber melanosporum | reverse complement strand
TGATGGACGATATTAAACCTTGACTGCCGCACAAATATTTCATGTCAAAGCATCCTCAATCTGAATGTGTCAGTTTTGTCAGTGTAATCAAGAGCATAACACTAGTGGTATTCTCAATTGTCATGGTGGAAGTAATGTTATTTTGACAGCAACACAAGAGAAGGCTGTTTTTCGTTACTGCCTTGAGCAGATTGAGATGGAATTCAGAGCGACACTATCGATCATTTATGCAGCCATCTGCAATCTTCGTCAAGCAGAGCAACTAGGCCTGCCATCATGGAAATGGTTTTGGCTATGGCTTAAGAGTAATCCAGATCTCCATACTATTAAGACAAAGCCTATTGCCCATGTCTGAATAGTTAGCCATACAGAGATCTTGAGAACTTTTTTGTTGAGTATCAAAATACTCTCTCGAAATATAGGATCAGGCGAGGAAAATACATCTTCAATATAGATGAGTCTGGAGTACACGTTGGATGTCCCACTAAAGAAACTGTCATTGTTCCAACAGAGGTCAAGGTGCTTTATATCGTAAGTCCTGAGAATAGAATGTCTGTTATAGTTATTAAGACTATATGTGCAGACGGTAGCCGACTATTACCACCTGTTGTTATCTGTCCAGGAGAAAAGATTATGGAAAACTTGATACAAGATACCTTGACTGGTGCTGAGGTAATTGCACTATCAGAAACAAGATCTACAAATGAAAATGTTGCTCTCAAATAGCTTGATCACTTTATCAAGTATGCTAATGCTGGCCTCAATGAACACTGGCACATCCTTCTATTCGATAGACATGTCTCTCATTGTACTGATGAGTTTACAATCAAATGTCATGAGAAC
Organism: Tuber melanosporum; assembly: GCF_000151645.1. NCBI lineage: Eukaryota > Fungi > Ascomycota > Pezizomycetes > Pezizales > Tuberaceae > Tuber > Tuber melanosporum. The sequence goes on along the minus strand of NW_003298828.1, from coordinate 220,028 downwards.
CATATTGTTCTCTTCCAATTTCCTTCTCATCTGACACATGTCCTACAGCCGCTAGATGTTGGAGTGTTTCGGCCATGGAAGCACTATCATAATAAGGCAATTTAACATGTACTTCACTCTCACGATATTGATTATACTATTTCTTCCTTTTCCTTGACTTGAGTTCTATCTGAGAACAAACCTTTCAACCACAAACCATCAAAAACTCCTTCAAGAATTCTGGAATGTTTCCTGTTTCTTTTAAAAATACTTTAAAAAAGATGCGCCACCATGATAGTAAAAGGAAAGGACAGTCAATTCCAGTTGATAGCTAAAATCATCGTAGCCAAGAAATTGAAGATCTAGCTATAGAGGCGTCAATGGATGATATAGAGGAGTTGGAGCTCCCAAAAGTTCCCAGCACACACTTTGAGTGCCAGCGAGGCATAGGAAAGTGGGTTGACTGAGCTGATTGTTTTAGTCCTACTTCTAAGAAGCGATTTCAACAATGGGCCAAGGGTACTGAGGTTGTTCTAGCTCAGGCACAACTATAGCAGGAACAATACTGTACTATTCAAGCCCAAGTTCTCAAGAACAAAAAACTTAAAATCAATTCCTGCTGCATAGTGCAAAAAGGAGGTATGATTACAGTCGAGGGTGCCAGACTTCAAAAGAAGAAAAAGGAAGAGAAGGAAAAAGCTACCACAATTAAGCATTCGAAGAAGAATATCCAAGTGGCTATGAATAAAGCCAAGAGTGCACTAAACCGTCATGGTATTAATACTTGGAAGAGGAAAAGAAAGAGTAAGAAAAAAGTACAAGAGATTGTAGGTCAGGGTGGGATTGTTCCAGCTGAATTGCTGATCCCAATTCCTGACCCTGAGAAGAACCCAAGCCCAGATGACCTTGAGTCACTTCAGGCACCACCAGATTTAATGCAAGCTCCATTGCTGCTACAACCAGCAGGAAGTATTCCTGGTAGTATGATTGATCCACAATTACAAGAGATTGAGGAGGACATAGAAGCAGTTGCAATTTATAGAACTGGGAGGGAGATTAGTAATACACATTATAGTAATACTAGTATTGGAAGTGAAGGTGAAGATTTGAGTGGTAAATCAGATTCTGATGATTCTTCATCTATATCTACTAACTCAATCATGGAAAATAATGATTTTGTTACTTTAAATTGAAACTTTGTATCTTCTTAAAAAAAATGATGTATCTAATTAATACTAGTATTGTGAAGGCCTGTAAGTGGTAAAAATGAAAAAAGTTCAAAAAGGTTTGAAGCGTCACACTTGCTTTGGCATCACACTTGCTATGCCTGACTATGAGTGACAGCGAAATAGGAGAGGAACCGGCTATTAGCAAGAATTGATTCCAAAAAAATACTATCAATTCACAAACCTATTCCAGGAAGAGGAAGCCATGGGACTACCACTCCAAAGACCAGGAATTGACCATGAGATCTAGCTAGAAATAGACGAAAAAATGGGAAAAAACAAGAAGATTACATGCAAGAAGCTATACCTACTGGGAGAGGTAGAACATGAGGAACTCAGGAAGTACATCAAATAAAATCTGAACAGGGAGTGGATCAGGGACTCCTTTGCATCAGGGGGATCACTAATACTTTTTTTTAAAAAAAAAGATGGGAAAATGAGACTCTGTATTGACTACAGCATCCTCAACTCGGTTACCAAAAAGGATCGGTATCTGCTACTCTTGATTAGAGAAGCATTGAACAGGTTACGATCAGCAAAATACTTCACTAAACTGAATATCAAGGATGCATACCACAACATATGAATCAAAGCAGGAGACAAATGGAAAATCACATTTGCCTCGAGATATTGAATGTTCGAATACCTGGTCATACCCTTCAGGTTAACTAATGCACCAACTTCATTCCAATGATGGATCATTAAAGTACTCAACAAGTACCTTGACATATATTGCATTGTATACCTGAACGATGTACTCATCATTCAGAAAATATGCAAAAGTATCAAAAGGATGTTAGCAATATAATGGCTGCGATACAAGGATCTGGAATGAAAATCAAACCAACAAGATGCGAATTTCATATGGAAGAAACCGAATAACTTGGATTCATCATCAATCTAAGCGGAGTCAAGGTCGACCCGGTCAAAAGGGTAGTGATATGAGATTGGGCCAAACCAAACAACAAAATGGATGTTCTGTACTTCATGGAATTCTGCAACATTTATTGATAGTTCATAGAATAAGTTAGTAGGCATATTGAGCGACTCTATAAGCTAACCAAGAAAGACAAGAAATGGGAAGAAAGAGAAATGGAACAAAAGGTATACAATGCTATCAGGACATTTCTGACATCGGCACAAATAATAGTCCATTTCAATCAGAACCAAAGAAGGATGATCGAAATGGACACCTCGAAATACATATACTCAGACATACTGTTCCAACAATGTAAAGATGAAAAATAGATGCTAGCATTTTATTGGTCCAAGACAATGACCCCAGCAGAATGCAACTACGATGTTGCCAATAAAGAACTATTGGTAATAGTTTAAGCACTGAAAGAATGGAGGAGATATGTCCTGAACAATAACCCTCCAGTCCAAGTTCTCACCGATTATAAGAATCTGGTCGCATTGATGACTATGAAGGAATTGAACAATTACCAGATAAGATGGATGGGACATCTCAGCAAATACAACTTCAAGATAAAATATCATTCAGAAAAAAAACGAGGAAAGCCAGACACTCTCACGTGAATAGCAAGCTGCAAACCACAGATAAGAGACGACAAGAGGATCAAACAAAAAACAAGAATAGTATTACTAAAAGCCTATTTCGAGATAATGGAACTGATAGAATTTACCTCAAATGAAGGAAAAGAAATCAAGAAGGTAAATGAAAAAGACAAAACCATCAAGACAGTAAGGCAATCATTACTAGAAGAAAAAAATGAAATGAAAGAAATCATACTAGGTTTATGCCAGTAGAAGGACAGAAATATGTAGTACGATGGAAAACAATAGATTCCGAAAAAAGAAGAGATAAGGACAAGTATCATATAATAACATCACAATATCCTAATAGCAGGACACGGAGCAATGGCTAAAACCAGGTAATTCATCATGAGGTCATTCTATTAGCCAGGATTACACAATGATATCTAAAGATATGTCAAGAATTACGACATATGTCAACAGACAAAAATGGCTAAGCACACAACTTACCGATTACTGAAATCGAATGAGGTTTCCGAACGACCATTGGAAACTATTACTATAGATTGCATCACAGACCAACCTCCATTGGACAGATATGATAGCAACTTGGTCGTAGTAGATCGCCTGACCAAAATGACTCATTTCGTTACATTCAAAATGAATATGGATATATGAGACTTCATTTGGACATTCTTCCAAGAGGTCTTCCGACTGCATGGTGTTTCAAGAAATATCATTACAGATGGTAGAAGATTATTCATATCGGGGTTATAGAAAAAAGTCACTAGAGAAATGGGAATACAAAATAGACTAAGTACTGTATTTCACCTGCAGACTGACAGATAAATAGAAAAGATAAATGCAATACTCAAGCAATATTTACAGGCCTACCTCAATTATCAGCAAGACAATTGGCATAAACTGTTATCAATGGCCGAGTTCGCATACAACAATGGAAAACAAGAAATGATAGGTACTATATCATTCTTTATGAATTACAGAAAACATCAATAGAGCCAGGTACAATAATGTACAAAACGAATATAAAAATACTATACGAGATGTTACAATACGAAATGAGTCGAGTACCGCAATGGCAGAAAGAACAATACAATAAACACCATAGGCTCAATCCAAATATACTGCCTGGAGATATGGTGTGGTTACTACCATACAATGTCCATACGATGCAGGCATCAAAGCAATTATTGTACTATAAGAAAATCAGACCATTCCAAATACTGGAAAAAGTAGGTGACCGAGCTTATAAGCTCAATCTTCCCGCCTCAATGCCAATACACAACTGTTCAGTATACCGGAATCCGACACCCAGGCATCATCTTAGGTAGAGTAACTTCACCTGAAATCGGAATCTCTAGTCTCCAACACCCCCCTCCAGCTCCCTAACAGGGCCCGCGTGTTATTTTATATATTAATCTCAGTTGTATCCTGTGACTATAATAGTACAGAATGAAAGGTATAAGAATAATACTGTATGCGTTGCCACTGTCCATCTGACCACATCCTATTCACAGGGTATATCAGAGGGGACCTCCTGCTAGGTCTGAGAAGTGGAACTGAGTAAGTCCATCAACTATTCAGAAAGTTACTAGGCTTCAAAGATGTGATACCTTTGGCATGGGATATATAAGTAATGGGACGTTTTTGCACAAAGAGATGGTATTGAATGGTAAAGGATCTCAGCAAGAGACCAATACATTCACATCCACCCTACAATGTCTGAAAGAGTCTAGAATGCCAAGGGATACTACCTTAGAAGCCATTGGACTTTACAGAGTATTGTAACTAGGTTTTGAAACACATTGTAGCTAAGAGAATGACTTTCAATACTACAAGAGTGATTGAAACCCTGTTACCCAAAGCGACCAAGGGTTGCCAACCAAGGGATAATGTGTCAATCCGGTAGAATAGCTTTCTGTGAATTAGTAGGAACTCCTGCTGAAGACATCTAATAGTTGTGTAGGGAGTTATGGATGTTTAAGGTCAGATGATCTGAAAAAAGGTTGTGATTATGACTACCTTTCCAGATGCAACCTACAGATGAAACTGATCATTTCATCAATGACAGAGACAATTGGAGCCAACTCAATTCGACTTAAGAACTGGGCTACAAGTCTAAAGACTCTAAGGATTGGATCACTACTATTGGAAACAGTATGGTTCCAAGTTAGATATATCATAATTGCCAAAAAGGTGTGGTGATTTTCATAGGCTCTAGGTGTTCGCATCTTTCAAGAATACTTGACGTTACGAGTTATAATCAGAGAGGTACATAGTTGTATGATAAATAAATGTAGTACACCAATACTTAAATGTGGAATATAAATATCGAAGTGCCTCCCAAGCTTTGGACATCATCAAGCAATGGAGAAGAAACCTTAACAATATAATATTGTTTTACAATGCTATTTTACTTTAACGAATTTACTTTGCACTTAGTAGTTATAAATAAAACAAGAGAACTCAAGCCTTCCTAGACAATCTCTGTCTACAGAAACAAATCTTGATTGGTCTAGACAATTCTGATGTCCATCAGATTGTCTTCACCTAACAACAACACATTTTACATCTCACTCCTTGAACTACACAACGATAATAGGTTTGTCTCACAAACAGCTATTCCTCCTCTTCCAATCGGACTCAACGAAATAATTGATTCCCACTTGTTCTACGGTAACCCACAATGCCGAGTCAAGTGCACCAGTTATCAGCCCAAAAACAATAAAACCTGGTACTTCACACACAACTTTGAAAACGTACAAGATGCTTTCTCAATCTTCCACCAGTAATACCCAGGCGATTCTGCTCCAGGTAACAATAACATTTGATGACAAGGGCAAGGGAAAAGAACCCATGTCCATGCCACCAAATGAGAGCTGGAGTGATAGCCCCCTACACATTACATCAACAAGTGCAGAATACTCGTTCATATGGCTGACAGATAAAGAACTCATGGAACAAGATGAGAACGCAAAGCATAACGCAATAAGTTAGATGCTATGCTACAACTACAGAGGTCTCACATACTATGGAGATAAGGAAGGTTCAGAATAGTTCCCAACAGAATACCGAAAACAGCATCTATATTCAGACAATACCATAAAGTACTGGAAATAGTGCTTCAACAACATGTGCAAAATTCACAGGATAAAGAAAATTTCTGTTAAGTACCACACGCAGAAGAATAGAAAAAAGAGAGTGTTAGAAGGAAAAAACACTGGTATATGGTGTAGGGCCATGAGGACAAGGCCCAGGTAGGTGCGATCCCAAAACTCCTCAACGGAAATGAAGTGGAAGGTTGGAAGCCGATACAGGTAAATCAGAGAAGTCCGGAAACAACTTGACTAGACCAAGGTCACAATTGGGGTAAATAAAAAAATGATCGTGAAGCTAAAATAGTTGAATGAAAACCAGCAGCATACAATTAAAATGGCGAACCTCACCTTAGAATCACTGAGGGTAAGATGGTTGGAAGCAGACAACAAGCCCAATAGGCTTCGAAGGTCTATGCACTCAGCTGGATGGAAACTATTGAAACTTGGAGAAAGAGCCAGATGGGACTCAGATTTAGAAGAAGAGGAGCTAATTTTACGAATGTGTCTTGGCATAAAAAAGGTTTTCATATGACTCATGATTATGAGTCATATGTATGTTATTGTTTCACATATATGACCACTTTGATCATATGACTTATTTATATTATAATTTATTATGTTTTGCACACAACTTGATTATGAGTCATGGGACGTGTCCCTGGCATGTGTGTCTTGCAAGTATGCCTTGTAGGTATACCTTGCATATATGATTTATGTTTTACACATAACCTCATTATGAGGTCATGGGTCTTACGTATAAGACCACTTTAAGTCATATGACTTGTTTATTGTGTGATGATTTGTTTATAAGTTTTCACACATGACCTTGCTATGAGGTTATAGGTTTTGCACATGTGACCACTTTGGTCACATGCCTAGTTTGTTATGAGTTGGTTTTGTGCATGTGACCACTAGAGGTCACATAACTTAGGACAAGAAGAGTACTATATAAGAAGACCAGTACAGCTGAGGAGGATAGGCTCTTGACGCTGTGTTCTAAGTACTTTTCCTCCTTCTTGCACTCCATGTCGGAAATGAGTACACCAATATTTTACCTTATTTCACTCGCAATAAATACTTCATCACAGTTATTTATTTGTGTTTTTCATTTAAGCGGTAGGTTAGAAGTAGTTGTTGTCACTGAGAAGGCACTTCTGTGTAGGATATCCATGGCCTGGTCCAGGTAATTACTGAGTGTGGTCTTGGGTGAGGATGGCATCTTCGACAGCCTTCTCTTCCATGGATTCTCCCCTCCCTACAAGGATGTGGTTCCCCATTCGGTTCAACTCCAATACATCCCCTTTACTTGAGACTGCCCATATGGCCTTGTCTCTCATGCACGTTTCTGAGGCTGACCATGGCCCATCCCTACAACTACACTGTCATACATTGCACCTAAAGGGAACTTTAGTTTCCTACAATTTCACTACTATCATAGGTGTCAAAATGCGGTAAACTAACAGTTTGATGGTTTGGTAGGGCAAACCGTCACAGACGTGACCATTGCCACAATAAAAGATGTAGAGGTTTTGGTGAGAGGTTTCCTAATTGCAAGAGGCTGTTCAGCCACATATAGCTTGAACAAAGATACTACCACAGGACTCTTTGTTCAGTTCAACTCCGATCATGGCTCGGAATATTCTCCAGCCCCCGTACGTTCCCTCCCTTTAAAGATTCTCAAGCTATTGTCCCTGAGTCCTCCATCCCTCCAGCCAAAGACAACTTGGCTGCAACTAGGGTTGAGGCTAACTCCTGATCTGCTACCCCTCCCCTCGCTAGGGCCATTCAAAGCAAGATACCCGGTTTCCTCCACCAGGCCCCTACCTATAGGACTGGCTCATCTACCCCCTCAGTTCTGGCTTGAATGTCATCTGGCGAAAGGTCTCTCTACGAGACCCCTAAGTTCAAACTAGGCAACCCCAAGGATGAAGACTACTACCCTCCTACTACTGGGACATGCTGCCGTACAAGGTTGGCATCTCCAATCAAATAATCCGCTGCCTCACTCCTCTGTCCTCCATTTTTGTGCACCATCAAAGTCGACAAAAGACAAAAGAAGTAGATTGCACCTGTCCTCCCTGGCTTCCTCCTCAACATTCATCATGGATACCTGGCCATTCCTCCCCTTGTGGTGCTCCTATCAACAATCAAGGTCACACCTCCCTCTCCACCTCTATTAGTAACCGAGAATATCTTACCTACCTCTGAGGTGTTGCCCAGAGATACTCCTATGGGCCTGGATGAGGGATACAACTCTGAGGTGACTGATCTAGGCGATAGCGTCTATACCTCCTCTTTCGCAATGGCATCGTCGCCACCGATCTTTGATGAACCTAGGATTTCACTACTTGTAGGATATATGAAAGACTGCTACAGAATCTCCCAAGACTCCTAAGGCATATTGGAGGTTCAACTCCCTAATACACCGCTCAAGTCTGCCAACATGGCTTTGGCTCAGATGGACTCAATCATGGCAGGCATCTCTGAGATATTGGATGCAAGTAGGACTTACTCCCATGCACCCTGCTCAGATAGTATAATTGGATCCATGTTAGAAGGGCTGGAGGACATCCACTCTAGCAACACTCAGCCCCTTCTCTCCTCAGAATCCAGGTCAATTGAGGACAACACAGTACACGATATCCGGACCTGAATGAATAATAGCTCCACATTTGGCAATAAAGGACCACTGAGAGGAGTGAATTATTGGAGCCAGGTACACCTACTAGAACTGGTGGTAAAAGCGCTGACTGAGATTATCGGCAGACAAGCAGAACAGATAGAGACCCTGCAGGATAGGTTGTCCTTCCACCATCGTCTCCCTCCCATGGTACCTCGGAATACCCTCTCTTTGGGAAAGGAGACCCCTGCGATGGCTCCTACTACTAAAGTCTCCTTTACAGAAGTAGTGAAACGAATAGCATATATGCCTAAACCTCCTACCACCCAAGAAAAACAGGCACACTCCATCCCACCACATCAGCGGCCTCCTCCTACCAGTCCAGCAGTAGCAGCTCTTCCAGCGATAGGGGAGTAGTCCTCCATGTGGCTCACAGTGGTAAAGGCAAGTCCGTCCACTAGAGAAGAAAGAAGATAAAAATGGAGAAGAGAAAAATGAAGGAAGGAGACATGGCAGACACCTGAGTAGTACTGCTAGAAGGAGAAAGAAGGCTACCAGAGAATCTGGTAGTGAGAAGGAATCAGTGATCCTGGCCAAGACTCAGGAGAAGAACACTGACAGACAGGAATCGGCTTCCATAGCTACCATGCTGGTTACTCCACCAGCTCAATTTGGACCTGCGGCCATGGCTAGTATCAAAATAGCTAGGGCGCCTGTACGGCAAGAGTACCGATGAGTCCCAATGGGGCCTTCCAACCAACTCAACTCAGTACCCGTACTACCAGAGTCATCGCCAACTCTGGATGCTAGGGGGAGGCATATCACTATGCAGTTCACTACCCGCAAGGAGGTTGTCCTGCTAGAAAAAGAGAGTAATATCGAGGTAATCTGGAACTGAATTAACATGACCTTATCCAACCAAGGAAAAATCTGGGGGAATGCTTCTTATATCCGTACTGGGCATGTCCAGCCTGAGATTAGATTTACCTTCCTGACCCTGGCAGCACACTCTATTACTGAGTTAGGTAACCAGCTGGATAAGGCCAGGCTTGACCTATGTTAGGAATACCAGAACCCGATACCTAGAAACCACCCTAAGTAGGGTAACCCCACTCGGAATCGGAATCTCTGGTCTCCAACACCCTCCTCCGGCTCCCTTATGGGGCTCGCACTTCATCATATATATCAATCTCAGTTGTGTCCTGTGACTATATTACTACCGAATTGAAGGTGTTAGAATAACACTGTATACGTTGTTGCCATCCCTCCAACCGGATCCTGTTCCCAAGATATATGAGAGGGGACCTTCGGCTAGGTCTGAGAAGTGGAACGGAGTGATTCCATCAACTACTCAGAAACTTACTTGGCTTCAAAGACATGACACCTTAGGAATAGGGCGTAGGTAACGAGACAATTTCGCATAAAGAGATGGTATCAAATGGTAAAGGATCTCTACTAGAGACAAATACATTTACATCCACCAGAAGAGTTTAGAACTCTAAAAGACACTACCAAAGAAGCCAACGAACTTCCCAGAGTATTGCAACTGGGTTTCAGAACATGTCGTAACCATGGGGTGATTCTCAATACTACAATGGTTACTGAAACCTACTACTCAGAGAGCAACCAAGAGTTGCCAACCGAGGGATTAATTACCAATCTGGTGAAATAGCTTCCTGTGAGTTAATAGGAAGTCTTCCAGAGAAAATCTATTGGTTGGGTATGGAGTTACAAAGGATTGGAGTTAGACGACCTACGATGGTTGTAATGACGACCACCTTTGCAGATATAGCCGTGAATAAAACTGATCATTTTATCAATGGCGAAGACAATTGAAGTCAACTCAGTTCAATTTAAGAACTAGGCCATAAGTCTAAAGACCCTGCTAATCGGGATATTACTATTGGGGACAGTATATTTCCTAAGCAGAAATATCGTAATTACCGAAGAGGGTGTGATGGATTTCAGGATCCACAGGTGTTCACACCTTGGAAGAAAACTCGACATTGCGAATTACAATTGAAGAAGTACATAGAGGTATGATAAATAGATGTAGTCCGCGAACACTCAGACGTGGAATATAAATATCTAAGTGCCTCCTAAGCTTTAGACATCATCAAGCAACGGAGAAGAGACCTTAACAATATAATATTGTTTTTACGATTCTGCTCTACTTTACCTATTTTACTTCGCTCCTAGTAGTTATAAACAAAACGAGTAAAGTCTGAGCCTTTCTAGATAATCTCTGTATACAGAAACGAATCTCGATTGGCCTAGACAACCTTGAAGTCTATCAAATTGTCTTCGCCTAACAATCTACTCAAGGAATTGTCACTCCTGAAGTTTGAATTCCAGAGGAATCTGGAAAAGGTAAAAGATTTTATTTCTGGTATCGTACTTGCTGATACAGGACGTGGATCAATCTGGAGGGTTGAGGAGTGGACTAGAAGCAGAGCCTTTGATGGCCTTCGCAGTAACTTGGAGCAATCTAACACCAGTGTAGTTACTGTTTCTCAGCCCAATATTATAGGATCTATCCACACTATAAGGCAGGCAATTGCTACCACACATGATATCCGCTTTGTGGACAAAAGGAATGAGGCCATCAGGGAAAGACTGGTCAAATGAAAGATTTAACTACAAGGAGGAGCTCACAGTGTCTAGGTATTTGAGGAGCACTGATCCCTTAAGGTATGTGGTCAGTGTTTAGAGACTAGCCATTTTGAGGCCACATGTGGTCACTCCCCCCACAGTCAGTTTTGCTTTGGAGAGTATTTCTCCCAACAATACATGTGCAGCAAGTTTGCATGCTCCAGAGGTGTGGGCCAGCCTTGAGGGCACATCAGGAGACAATGCTGGCTCTGTGACTAGATAGACCACTTCACCAGATACAAACAATGCCTGGGAGTCAAATCGTCTTCCCCAACTCCACCTTCCTCACCTTCCTGACAAGTGGTGGTCCCACTAGCAGAACCTACCAAGAAACCAGAACAATAGGAGGGACAGGCAAGGAAGGCCCGGAGAAGATGCCATAGTCATGGAAGGTCGCCAACACCTAGGTTGATTGAAATCAGCAGTGATGAGGAAGATGAAGACTCATGTCATAAGTCAGACAAGGCTAAGGGTAAAGAACCAGAGTATCCCTCCCCCTCCCCCCCAGTGTGTAGGATCTTAAAAACCACCACCACAACTAAACCTAGTCAGAGAGATACTTTTTGGACTGATTTGTTTTCCTTTGTTGATTTGTTTTTTATTGTTGAGCCTCTGGTTGATCTGGAGAGACAACATGTACCAATAGATGTTGATGGGTGGGATTTGTTTTCCTTTGTTAAAAGGTCCGGTGTTAAGATATTTGTTCGATCCCATATTTGTAAGATCTTTGAAATTGTTAGCTACTAGAAAAGTAGTACCCATGTTGGTTATTGGGAAAAGGAAGTGAACAGGGGAATTGTGGAGTTTACTTTCAACCCAGTTATACTAAGTACCAATTTGTTGATTGGTTAGACAAACTCGGGAAAACAAATATCGTATTTGGTAACTTCAATGCCAGATATCAAGATTAGAACCCTAATACAGACCACAATAATATGGGCGGATAGTGGCTGAAGCAGTGGTTCACAGCCCCTACTCGTGATATGAACATGGACCCTCAATGGTGTTAACCTTATGTGACATTTCCAGAATCAACCTTTTCCTGCACCTGGTACCATACTTAAGACATCAGTACCTGGATGCTGATGGCTGGAAGCATAGTGCTCAAGCCCTCATACTGATCGACACCATGTAGCCTATCATGCCGTCCACGTCGTTGGAGTGTGACCATT
>NW_003298828.1:205416-207737 GCF_000151645.1 Tuber melanosporum | reverse complement strand
AAAACAATTAGACGCCCAGCAAGAGATGGAAGATGAGAGGTTGTGGGGAGGAGTGAGGAGTGTGGTGGATGCACTCTCATGGGTTTCCATTGGCAGAAGTCAGTATAATAGGTGAATACCAGAACTGGAAAGGATGTAGTTGGATGTGGCTCAGCTGCATCGATACTCCAAATACAAGGCTGAGCAGATAGAGGACTACAAGCTTGTCAGGTGTGTGTACTGGGTGTGCCTAGTGAGGGCTAGGTTCGAGCACATCAGATCAAAGATAGCTGAGAGCCAGGATCCAGACATCTTTCGGTTGGCACGAAAGTTGGAAGCTAAGCGAATACTTCCCTCCATGTCCCCCCCCCAATAGGTCTTATGCCACTACACATTCCAACATTAGCGACCTAATTGCACAACAGTTGTCCCCTGTCGATCCCACCCCTTGGGAGGACTCCGCGATTGATATAGATTGTGCTCAAGAAATGGAAATCACCCTTACAAGGTCCCCTGCAAATAGGGTCCAGGAGAGGATGATATTAGTTATTCCTTCCTACTGTTCTAGAAGCAATGAGATACAACAACATTGCAATGCTTGGTTGATTATGGACTACGGCACAATATTCCAGACCGGCATAGGACTGAGGTGGTACTTATACTTAAGCTAGATAAATCCAGATAAGACGTCGTTAACTCTTGGAGGATGATACATCTCTTCTCAATGCAGGCAAAGGTCACCGAATGCGTAGTCCTGTTAAGGTTGGCTGCTTGCCTTGATTTGGGAGAAGCAAAGTTCGGGTCTCACCGGAAGTGAGGAGTTCATAATGCCATGGCAGTAGTCTTTGAATTCTTACAGCATAACAAGGGTTACAAGCGACTAATCCTGTCAATAGATGTCGAAGAAGGATTCAGTAATATTGATATTGACCTCCTGTCAGACTTTCTGGTAGCCTTGTGGTGTCTCTCGAACCTGTCCCAGTTGATCTGAAGATGGACTTCTTGTCGATCGGTACTTTTTCCCTTCAACGGATGAGTCTCCCAGGCTTACCATGTTATTAAGTATGTATCTTAGTGCTCGCCCCTTTCTCCTTTTTCTTCTTTGGTGGTTACATGGCAGATATATTCACACCACAAATGTGATATTCTCCTAGTGTACATCAGTTGGTGGTTTCATATGTTGATAATGGGGTCATCATAGTAGTAGCAGAATCTTGTAATGCTGCCCAATACCATGCAGGAGAGATATTCACAGACTGTGATCACATAGCTAGGGCTAGGGAAATGGGGTTTAGTGCCCTCAAGACCTAGTGGATTGGGTTTGGGGATAAGGGATGGGAAGGGATAGAGTTGCTAGGAGAAATAGTTTCACCTTCTGAGAATTTGGGGGTTCTTGGATATAGGTTTACTGTATTTCTTAACTTTTCTTCTCATGTAAAGTATTGGTTGAAAAGGAGTTTAGGTGTTAGGAGAAGGATTTTGGCGTTGGGGAGGAGATTTAGAAATGTTGGAGGATTGGGAGTATGGAAGACTTACTGTTTAGTGCAGGCAGCCTACCTTCCGACCATCTACTATGGGCTTGAATTTATAACCAACCATGCATCGTATGTGAAGCAAATTCAGATCCACATTAATAACTACCTTCGTTCAGTATTTCAGACACCTATGAAGCTAGCTACCAACATACTGTTGGCTGAGTTCAGGACGCTACCTGTCACTATTCAGGGCAGATACCTACAATAGAAATGTTATAGCTGGTTCATCAATTACCGATACTGTAACCAACATGCTTGGTTCGGTGATATACTGCTGCAATGCAAAGAGGAAGGCATGGTGGCATATTAGCAGACCTCAGATAAGGAGCTCACCCACGGCCCTATGGTTTCAATTCGGAAAGGCAAGGTGTTGATAGCTACATACCACCGTTCACTGTACATGGAGCTCTGTACATCTTCGGATGTGGTTATATACACGGACAGGTCTAAGTCCTCTGAAAGAACCAGTGTAGTATGGGCGGTGTTTGAAAAAGGGGTCTTGACCTATATTAATAGGTGCTCAGTTCTCCCATTGTGGAGCATTGTTGAATGTAAGCTGTTTGCAGTTGCATGTGCCCTCTGATATGCTCAGGATATAGCTAAGAGGTACCCGGTTCACGTGTTTTTGGACTATGTGCTGGCCCTTATCATGATTGACAATATGTTCTCTGATAGTGACTCAGCTGAGTTGTGGGAGGTTATAGTGCCACTGCTGAATGCCTTCTCTCACATCAGTCTCAGCTGAGTCCCCAGTCACATGGGCATTGACGTTGGCAGTTGATGCATCAATTGGTTTCTACTACCACA
>NW_003298828.1:195633-205266 GCF_000151645.1 Tuber melanosporum | reverse complement strand
GCTGGGCTGAGGACCAAGGCGATGGATACCATGACAGGTCTCTTGACGGCAACAGGTTGGTCGACCTAGAAGTTAAGCTCTGTATTGGACGTCCCTTACACTCCCTGCTTTGGGATGGGGTTAGCTTTGGGATCGATTACGTGATGCTGGCTCGAGAGCTCCAGAAGGAGAAATGGAGGATGTGGCATACTAGAGAAAGACACGGATACTACGCCCATGAACTCAAGGTACCCCGACACCTCTGGAGCCTGACCAACATGGACTTCTTTACTTTTTTTAAGAATCTGCAGTGGGACAGGTATGATCGGCTATGATAGCTGCAATGGAAAAGAAGATAGATACCACTGGACTGAGTGCTCCCACTATCCTAGAGAACATCCTGCTGATGAAGACTTATATAAGGATTCGGCAGTCTCAATGTGAAAATATTGGTGGATAGGTTATCAGTTGTTGGACCTGGGAATTCCTTATCATATGGTGGTTGTGGATGAGGAACTAGTTACGGTAGGTAAACCCTTTAATGGCACACTGATGGTGGAAAGAGACAGTGGAACTGTGATAGTAGAAGACCCTACAATTTGCATCCCGTACAAGAAGAAACATGATGGTAGTTGTTGCGTTTTGCCAGGTAAGGTGAAAAATGCTGAAGAGGTGGTTCTTTTTGCCTGACCAATGACTGTATGAGTATCCCTGTTATGGTACTGCCATTTCTGCTACAGCCACCAAAAAGAGTACCACCTTCACTGAACACCTCAAGAAACAGTCCTGATGTTTACGGATATGTCACGATAGTTTCTGGCATTCTCAACACTAGCAGTAGGATAAATTGAACCTGGCAACATAAACGTTAGTGGTCTTGAGGTGGGCTAAGGTGAATGAGTTACTGAAAAAACCCTGTTGTTCCTTTTATAGTTTGGTACTGGCTGGAGGGTACTTGGACCTTGAGTTGCATTATAAGAGGACGGAGGGATGTTGGGATAGACTGTATATTTTCTTTGTTGAATATATAGAATAGATTGTGTTGGAGGCAGATAGGGGTGAGGGCATGAGACGGTGGTTAGCTAGCGAGGTGGAAAGATGCGTGAATCTGGGGCAATGCCAGTTGTTACAAGCGCCCCTGAGCCTACATAGGTAGTAACTTTTGGATTTATGTTTGAGAGGAGCAATTGCAAGGCAGAATAGTTCCCAGTAGTGTATTTTAGATAGTTTGTTTTATGGGGCATGAAGGAGGCTAGTCCTATACCAGTATTGGCGGTATTAGTATAAATAAAATTAGATTGAATTCTAAGCACTTTTCCTATTTATTACTTTAACAAATAAAAACATCTTTATGCTCTTTATCATTATCATAACTTTCGTTATTATTATGCCAAGAAAGCTCTTCATGAAGAAGAGTTAAAGAAAGCTTACAATTGTCATTTCCAATAAAAGACAAAGGTCTTGTACTATCGGTAAAATAGCCATCAGCCTGGTGCTTTCATAAGGCGAGAAGAAGAGAAGTATCATTCCCCGTCGCCGAAACATAACCATCTGATGGGGGATCTTTATAATGACCACCTTTGTAGATAGTAGGTTGCGACAACCTGATTAGACTTGTTTGGGCCTTGCAAGCTGGGCTTTATGGAGTTTGTTTGGTTCCTTTAATTTGGCTACTGGTATGGTGGAAAGAGGCATAGCACTATATATGGAAGATAGGCTCCACTGACTATTTAGGTCTGTAACTACCTCTATGTATTTCATTTGTTTGTCATACTTGTTTGGAGTACCATTAGCAAGTACAGGTCCTCCTAACCACTATGCTCTTCAGAGACAACTGGCTAAGTGGATTCATAGGATCAACCACCTGCCATGTGAGTGTGAGAGGTGGACATGTTGGTTGCCTTCTTCCTGCTATTGTATTTCCTGTAGGTTTAGTTTGTTGGTTCGTTTTCTCTTATGGTAAATATAGGTTGTGGGACGGTTTTCAGACAGGCAGTAGAGTTTTATCTTTTTTGGACAAAGAACCTGGTCGTATTGGTCTTTTGTTCAGCTTCCACTACACTTAGTACTGGTTGGCTTCAGACTAGAGGAACTACTGACTTGAACTGGGGAGAGCACTGGGTTGTTTGATGGTATTGTGATTAGTTTCCATGTGGCCATGACTTGGAAATGGTAGGTGCTAGGGGCATAGTCTTAGTTAGCTTGAAGTTAGTGGTATACTAGTTAGTGGTATTCCTTTGCCAGCTGGGACTCATCGTATACCAGTATTCATGGTACAAGTTTAAATATAATTAGATTGAATTCTAAGTACTTTTCCTACTTATTACTTCAATAAATATCAAATACCTGTACGCTCTTTACCATTATCATAACCTTTATTACTATTACAACGAAGAATACTCCACACGAGGTAGAGTTAGAGAAAGCTTACAATAGGTGTTACAGATAAAAGACGTCAGTCTTGTACTATCAGTGACATAGGCATAGGCCTAAGAGCTATCATACAGCAGAAGAAGAAGAGAAGTATCATTCCTTGTCGCCAAGAACTAACTATCTGAAGAGGGATCATTACACCAACTCAATAGGTTAATATGTTTGAGCTCTGGTGAAATATAAGTTTCAGTGGCATTATTCTTACCTATATCTCTTGAAGCCTTCTAACAATAAGGTCAAGAAAGCTATAGAAGAAGCTATTACTTCTTATTAGAAGTTTCTTGACCTAAAGATTTTTGATTCTCAAGCAGATTCAATGGTGAATAGGATCAAAGCAATTATTAAGGCAGATAGATGGTGACTTACACTAAATATTAATATCCTCTATGTATTTACATTTTCCCACTCCCCTTTGTTATTATGATGTTGGGGTTGGTGAGGGGGGTTGTTGCACGTAAAAAACTTTTAGCTGTTCGTTGTATCATAGTCGGTTAATTTTGTTAACGAATACCTTGGGTTTCATGCAAACAACTCCAATAGAGCGAGAAAGGTCAAAATTTCATCCTATGGATTTCTGCCGGGATCCAGCGACGCTGGAATCTCCTGATTATTAATTGCTATGAGTGTCATTTTCATGTATCAGAATTTAACAACGATTCCATTCCGCTAGAAATCTGGGGACCTAGGATGCCCTGGATCACGAAATTTATGCCGTGGAGGTGCTCGCAGTAGCATTATCACCGGTATTCCCAGCTCTATCATCTTGAAACCCATCTTCCCAACAACGCCCACCGAGCCCATCGACCTCTTAAACAGCCATCAAAAGTTAGTAAAAAAAAAAAAAAAACCGGTAACCGTTCCGGACAGGATACGGTAGATCTCACCTTCGTACTCCTCTACGTCGTCGGCCCACGCCGAGAGCTTTTCCTTGACAAAGTGCTGAAAGTTCCATTCTTCATCCTCCAAGCTGTCTCTTCCAGCTGTCCACTCGTAGGTTGCTGCCTCTTTTTCCTCGCCCGTTTCCTTACCGTTCTTGTCCAGAATTTTCACCCTAACAATCTTTCTAGTATACTGTGTTCCCTCAAAGGTGTCGAGGCGCCAGATATCCATTCTTGTGAGACCTTCAACACATGTTCCGTGAACCGACTTTCCAGCCTCTGGGACAATCCCAGGATAGTCGACATCTTTCACATGATAACGACAGTAGAAAGGCAAGAGGGCCGGGCGAACACGAAGGGAGCCATTTTGCCAGGATTCAGGAGTCAATGTACCATAAATTACCCTGTAGAGAACCGGGGTAGCCATGAGAGTGCCTGAAGAACGGTAGAGAAGAAGTTAGTGGGGGAATTTGGGAAATTAGGTTGGTAGGGAGCAAGAACCATAAAAGAAGGCAACGTTCCCATCAGCTTGAGGAGAAGTCATTGGATCGGATAAGAGGGTCTTTGAAAGGTTCAAACACAATGCAGGCAAAGGAGGAGGCACTCGTGAACTTGAGAAGGGGCCGGAAAAGAGAAAGTGATGAGGAAATGTTTGCATGGCGAGGAATATACAGCCGTACCGCATCGGTTTTACTGGGAGCGAGCTTATCATACCGGTAATTTGGTATCGCACCCATCATTTACTTCTCCATAAATTATCAGGGACAACAGGGCTCGGTACTAACTTCGAGGCAGGCCAAGGGCACACACTCTTATCAGTGGAAGTCTACTCGACTACCGGTCCCATACAGCGGACAAGAGGCAAATATTTGACAGTGCCAATTATGCATACGGTCCGCATGATTTACAGTCCTTGTGTGCCGGCTGTACTCGAGTATGTACTCAAGCGAGGGGACTGGAGTTCAGGGGCCGGGCGAACGATGGGAGGTCTGGTTAGTGCTCCATGTTGGATCACACCTCACCTTATCAGGCGGGGTACAGCACGAGTACTCGAGTAGTCTACGAGTACAAGTACCGGGAAGCATGCTGCTGAATGAAAGGCTTCTCGACCTCTGGAAGGGGGAGAAGTCCCCAAAGTGGTGAAGGCCAAGACAAACGACCACAGCAACGCATTTCTGGGCGCAGGACTTGCACAACTAATGCAGTAGGGAAAAAATTATACAATCGCTGCCATGGCAACCACCTCCCTCTCCGGTGATGCAACCTCTGTTTACCTCCTCCAAAAAAGCTCCCCTTTCGCCACATCCTCTGGTTGGTTGGCCAAAGCCCAAATCAACCCTAACCATCCATTGTCCCTCCCACCCACGGAACGGGACCTCCCCCCTCTTAACCCACTACCAACGGCTCTTGCCATATCCTTCTTAACTCTTTTGCAGTTTGTTGTTTCCCCCCCACAAACATATATACAATAATTATAATCCCCACGATCTTTTTTAATCTCTTCCCCAATTACTACTCCACTCTTTTTTTATCCCTTATTTGTCTACAATTCCCCGCCTCCGCCGCTGGCTTCTGTCCCTTCGAAACATTCAACACCGACATCATCCCGTCCGCCTTTTGCGACTATTGTATACACAATAATACAACCATGCCCGGCGAAGGTCCGCCTTTGCCAAATAGGTTTCCTTGCCTTTGCAAAGCCATTTATTCTTGGGGTGGAGAGGTATTTCATTTGGTTATAGCGCTTTAACCCTTTTCAGCGCTGACGTTTGATAGACCAAACGGGATCTAGGTTTCGTGGAAGGTGATCTGATCGAATGCCTTAACGCTGGTGATGGGCAATGGTGGATGGGACGTTTAAGGCGCAATAAACAGGTTGGACTATTCCCCTCGAACTTTGTCGAAGTCCTCGACCACCCTATTCCACCATCACGGCCGGTTTCAAGGAATGGTGCTTCTAGCCCGGCGCCCCACGATGGAAGCATCTCTCGCGCCGTATCTCCTGCTCCTAGTGTGTATTCCCGAGCGGCCTCACCACAACCTCCCGTACACCAGTACCTAGATCGTGGCCGATCGCCTTCCCCGAATCCATGCCAACATCAACAATGTTACTCTCGAGCAGCATCCCCTAATCCTTATACGAGAGCAGCGTCCCCCAATCCCTACAGGGCCGTTTCCCCCGATCCATATCAACGACATTCGAGAGCCCCATCACCGAATCCGTATCAAAGGGCTGCCTCCCCCAATCCATATAGAGCAGTCTCTCCAGCGCCCGGGAGTTACAACTCTCGAGCGCCTCCCACAAGCCACCAACGTGCTGCCTCTCCTAACCCGTATATAGGACACGATCGCGTACAGGATGATGTCCCTCCACCAGCACCTCCTCCTCACCGATATCAGCGCGCCAACTCTCCCTCACCACCTCAGGATGGACGCCGGACACCCGCCGCCGACCGCGCCCATTCACCTGGTCTTCTGGGGAATACCCCAAGTCCACTACGCACTGCTATGGAGGATGTTATGGAGAGTTTGGAACATATGGCAAGCCACGATGAGCGACCACGAACCCCCCACCACGACCCTTGGTCTCCTAAAGCCTTTGCCGACCAATTCCATCCTTCCCCTAGAAGGAGTTACATAAGACCTGAAACGTCATTGGGCATTGGTGATCGAAATGGCTATCTTGGCGACGATAGGAATGGGGAAAGGGGGGGGATGCCATACCCGGATAAGCCCCGTCGACCTGCGTCGCGAGTGGAAGACCGGACACGGCGATTCCAGTCTTCGGATCGATATGGCGCAGACGATGACGATATGCCACCAGTTCCTCCGCCAAAAAACCCTACATACACTGATACAATCCGACCACGGACTGGCGACGCCTCAACCCAGAATAGGAAATATATGTATGATGTGGGTCGCAAGAGCCCAAGTCCAACGAAACTAGTCCGTCCAAGGCCACTTTCGAGAAACACGACAATCAAATCGACCACCACATCACACCAATCATCAAGTACAAATACAACTACTTCGACAGCTGCAACCAGCACGAGCATAATGAGCGGTATCAGCGCTGGTGGGTTTTCAGCGACTAGTGCGGGCAGTTTGGCAAGGCGAAAGTTGAAGGCAATGAGTGTGATTGAAGGGCATGGGCAGCGATTCAGCCTTAGTAACTTTGGGAGAACGGAAGCCCCTTCTCCAAGCCCGGGGATAAGGTCGGCAAACGGCGGGGTGCCTAATGTGTTACGAAGAGGTCAAACTTGGGCCGCCTCAGAAGCAGCCCCATCCGGCGGTGGTGCTGGCGTATTTGGAGGACTCACAGCTCCTAAACCGAAGAAGACAGGATTCCTCAAGAAAATATTAAACAGTGCTAAAACAAGTACAGCATCCGCTAGAAGCATTGCAAACTCGCCAACTTCATTTTCAACCCCTAAAACAATACCCGATGGGATAAATTCAATTGCTAGCGGCAAGGCTGTTGCGCAGCAACAGAGTCAAGATTGGGTACAGGTCAGAAGGGACGTTAATCGATCAAACACGTTCTCCAGAAACGAACGGATAGAGCGACAAGAAAAGCAACAATTGATGGATCAAGTAGTGCTTCGGCCTGTGGATGCCCTGGACGACGATGTGGACGGTGATGAAGCAGCAGACGGTGGAATCGTGCAACGACCAGCTGACTTTGATGCCGCCAATTTAAGTCTAGTAGACAAGTCTGCCAGGTTCATTGGGAACACACCACCTTTTACAACACCTGAGAGCCTAGCAAATCATCACGTCTGTCGCCCATACCGGAGCGATGTTCAACGATTGCGCGCTATATTCACTTGGGTTTCGGAGAAAATAGCTTGGGAGCACCCTAGTGGGCCACTGAACGGGGAGATGGGTGATGAGCTGGATACAGGGCTAGTAATAGCCCAGAAAAGAGGAAGCCCGGAGGAAGTTGCCGCAGTGGTTCTCGGAATGTGCAACGCAGTGGGGATTTCATGCGAGACAATCAGAGGATATCTAAAAGCGCCCGGAGAAGTCCTGGACGTGGACATGTGCCCACGACCCAATCATTGGTGGAATGCAGTAGTAGTGGACGGGGAATGGCGATTCATGGATTGCTCCCTCGCCTCTCCGACGCATCCAAGACGAGTAATGTACTCATCATCACCACTCGGACAAGCAGACTTCTTCTGGTTCCTGACCAAGCCGAGCCAATTCTGCTGGACGCATATTCCCATAATGATGGAGCAGCAGCACATTGTCCCAGCTCTCCCCATGCCATACTTGCTGGCGCTCCCATGCGCGTGTCCGCCGTTCTTCAAACACGGCCTCCAGATGATCAACTTTGACACCAGCCTTACTAGAATCGAAGATTTAGAGGTTGCGCAAGTCGAGTTTAGTGTTCCTGCTGATATAGAGTGCTTTGCGGAGGTTGAAGTAAGGGGGTTTGCAACCGACCAGGACGGCGATATCTACGACACCGGAGACGTGGTGAAGAAGCGGGCGTTATGTCAAGTTGCATGGGAGAATAGGGTTAAGACGTATAGAGTGAAGGCAGTGCTACCCGGCGATGAAGGACAAGGCGTGTTGAAAATATATGCCGGGAAACGCAGGTTGATAGTAAGCCCCCCCCTTCCCCATCTCCTCTCTTCAGCATCGTAAACTGACTATACCTCAACAGCTCTCAATAAAAGACAACCCCCACCCCCTAGCCCTCGCCTTGCCCATAACCCACACAGGCGAAAACCCCCCCTATGAATTCCTCGTCCGACATCCAACCCCGCACGCCCAGCGCCACGATTTATACATCTCCCAGCCGCAGTGCTCAAAGTTGGCCGTGAACAACACCTTCGTTTTCGCCGTCCGTCAACACCCCAGCGATGGCCCTCCCAACTCCTCCCCCTCCAGTGTTTCGGGAAACGCACCAAAACCGGCAAAGCTAGCGATCCAAACGCCTAGCGGGAAAATCCTCCGGCTAATGAAGAAGCCAGACTCGATGGGTTCGGAAAACGGCATGGTCTGGGAGACCATTATTAAGTGTGGCGAGCGTGGGTCTTGGAGGGCGTTGGTGCTAGCGGACAGGAGTGCTCGGTGGTGCGTCTATGCGGAGTGGAACGTTGTCTAGCCTTTTGTTCTTCTAGGAGGTTGTGTATATGGGTGATTGATCTGGTACTTTTTTATTCTCGTCTTTTTCATTGCGGGCGTCGTTTTCTCCTATTATTATTTCTAAAGCATTTTCGTCCCTTTCCTACGTTCGATCTTGTTGATCCTTCAACCCCTTCTACTTCTTGTCACTTCTTACTTGATACCTTTACATCACTACAATCCGGTATAGTCCACGCTTGGTCTCTCCAGCCATCAGCCAACTACCCCACCCGGCCCTGTACGAAAACAAAGTTGATGGCAGCTAGTCTCCCCCCTCTCCCTTCCCCCCTCATCCCACCTCTTGAACTTTTGCCCCTCGCCACTCCCTCCCACTTCCACCCTCCATAACCGTACTGTACGATACAAGCCCTCCCACACCCTATACCCATTTCCTTCTTATTTACCCCATTATCGATACGACGCTCGCACGACCTCTACCACCATGGTCATTGCCATTTCCATTACCACGTCTGACACAATCCAACCCAATCCCCCAGTCGATGGTCGACGGTCCACACTTGCCTGTGCATACATTCTCACTCGGTATAGAGAAGTGTGGGGTGGATAATAGTCCGATTATCGTACCGATAGTACATAATAGATTATTGCGGTCCAGCTAGCTAGGGTTTCGGAGGGTTTAAATTTTTTTTTTTTTTTTCCAAAGACTTTCTTTTCTTTTAAAAATTTCTGGCCGCTGTACTCATGTTATGATACCTAATAATTTTCTCTCACTCATTTCTCTTTTTCCTTTTTGCGAAAAGTGAAGTCGTTTAGTTGGTGTGTGGATTGTATCATATCGCATCCAGGAATTTTTGTGCTTGTGGTATGGGCGATGAATTGGAGTGCTAGGGCTTTCACCAAAGTTCACTAGGAAATTGTCCATTCTGAATATCCTGAGATTTTGAACGACTCTTTCGCAGAATTCTGTCAATTCCAGCAGGTAAGAAATAACCAGAAGCAAGGAGGTGAAATCCCGATAACAAGATAAAGAACCAGAGAAAAGTAACCTGAATTGTATATCCCCATTACCCCCCTTCCCCCCAAACACACCATAACCCACTATCATACAATCCCCCCCCCCCAAACCCCCCTACCTCCAAATCTTAATATTCAAAATCAACCCCACCATTAACCCATACAACCCCACCACCTCCCCAAAAATCAAAATAAACACCTTACCCACAAAAACCTTTTTTTTCAACAAAAA
>NW_003298828.1:103385-195231 GCF_000151645.1 Tuber melanosporum | reverse complement strand
CCGCTTACGTCTCTGGCGCTTAATTGTGGAGACCCCAGGTCAGGTACAGGAGCATTCCCAACAAGGCCAATGGCATACCCGGCAGCCAGGCCGGTCAGCCCAACACTCAACCCAGCAGCCAAGTGCACGATCCCCGAGAACAGCGAGTAGGAAGATTCCTTGCGACCCAGGTCTCCAGCTATCAGGACGGCGATTACGAGGCCGTATACCGCTATTATCCCGGACATGATGACGCCTTGGGAAATTGTCAGAGGAGGAGGAGGTGGTGGGAAGGTGACGTACTTATTAGAGACTTCATGATGAGCTCTGACTTGAATGTTCCGATGCCAGATATTGCGATGCCGGCCTTTTTCACGCACGTTAGCTCTTTCGTTTCGTTTCGTTTCGCGCTTGCGCCTGTTGGGTGGGTTCTGAAGGATGCGAACCTTAGCGGTACCGTAGGCGGCGCCCATGCTTGAGAATATCATCGCTGATGCTCTGCCCACTCTTCGTATTAGTTATCCTTCTTCCCCTCTCGTCCGTTCAGGATCAGGGGCATTACACTCCAGCCATGCCGAAGAACGGCGCGTATATAGGGTTCATTTCATTGATCTCCGACATCATGGCTTAGGAGCGTTGGACGTCGTGATGATTTGGGTGTTATTGTGTGCGTGTGTGCGTGTGTGCTTTCGATATGGGGTAACTAATGGGTAACGCGGGTGGCTGAGGATTGCTCCTGTCAACGCATGATAGTTGCTTGGCCGTCAACCTGGTGAGGGAACTGGCTGTCTTGGCGGGAGGGTAACTTTGTGGTATGATGATGATGTGGCCCCGAGGTCACCCGGCTTGTGGGAGTCCTAAATGGGATGCGAGGGAAAGATTGTGGAAGGGAACGGTGTGAGAGGGTAGATAGTCTACTAGCAATCCAGTTGACCGGGACCAGGCAGTCTACACAATGAGCTCAATAAACCCCAACTTCGGTTCCAATTCGGCTGTCAAAATATTCTAGCACTGTAATGGAAGCATTTCCTCGAGACACAATCACAAAAAATCACTTATCACAGAATATGGTATCATAGCAGCACAAAGTCTGCCATCTCACGATAAAGGCGCATGATAACATCCATAAGTTTCACAAACCCTCCATAAAACAAATACCCTGGTATCTTACAGCCCCCCCATTCCCAACCCCACTTATCAACATTTCCACTATAGTACAATCGCTACAAACGAACAAATAAAGAACCATCTACCTCCTATTACTGCCCCCAGGGCCACTGCGAAACCCCTGTGCCTCCCGCAAACTCTCCTTTTGGCTCGGTAGCGGTGCTCTGTTCCTCCCACCCTGGTGATCCTCGTTCACGGCCAGCAATTGCGCAGCAGTAGGCATACCTCCACCCCCCAACCCTGGAATACCAGGAATACCACCTGCTGGTGCCCCGCCCATTACGGGAATACCAAAATTCGGTGGGGGTGGAGGGATGAATCCCGCAGGAATAGCACCACCGACAACAGGGAGAGGTGGTGGTGGTGGGCCACCTCCCCCAGGGCCACCCTGAAGATGCGGAGGGGGGGGGGGCGGCGGCGGGAGTTTACCCGTGTTGAAGAGGCCGGCAAGAGTTGATGATAGATCTCCGAGTCCTGGAACTGCCCCACCCATGGGTAGGGGCGGGACTAAACCAGGCATATTCGGCATGTTAGGAAATCCGGGAATGCCTTGTGATTGCTGACCTGGCAGTGGCATCTTCTGATCCACTAGCGCGTCTGCCTCGTCCTGCTCCTCCTCCTCCTCTTCCTGCCTGTTTCTTCGTCCACGACGGTCGTAAGTTCCCATTGCCGCGGCGGCTTCATCTCCGATATGATGCCTGTCACGGAAACCGTCGAGCTCACCAGGGCGAGGACGGGTCCAGAAACGGGTTATCCTATCGTTAGATCCGGAGCAGAGGATGTGGCCGAGTGGGTGGTATTCCATGCTCCAAATCGCATACTCATGTGCGAATGGAATTGACGCTGCGGGGTGGATGATTGTTGAAGATGTATGGGATGCGTTGACACCCTGCGGGCTCTCGTCAAGGAGGTAGTGGTTAAGAGCTCCATCCGAACCTCCCGTCGAGATCAATGCCGGATGGATAGGGTGCCAAGCCAGCGTTGAGATATCTTTTTCATGACCACGAAGCACGCAAAAATCCTTCATTGCACGAAGGTCGAAGATTCGACACGTTTGGTCCCTTGCACAAGTCGCCAGCAGATCGCCACGAGTAGGTTGGAATAGAGACTTTGAGATGGTATTTTTGTGGCCGTGTAGCGTAGTCAGGCAGCGGGAGGTGCGAGGATCCCAAAGTTTCACCAAATGATCCTTCGAACCAGATACTATCAACCCCTTGGTTGGATGCCAATCCACCGACTTTACGTCCCAACCGTGACCAGTGAGAGCACGCTCCTCGACTCCCTCATTGAAGTTCCAGATCTTGAGCGTGCCGTCGTCGGATGCAGTAACGAACTTTGCGTCGGTAGGAGAGAACCTATAACCCGTTAGCTTTATATCGGGAAAATTGGGGCGATAAAACCCACGATAAATCACGGATAGGCTCTTTATGCGCATCAAGTACTTTAACATTATTGAAATTCGGCTGCCAATACTTGACTGTCCCATCCTGATCTCCCGAAAGCAACCAATCGCCACTATGCGAGTATTGGCAAACACGAATAGCACAATCATGAGCCTGCGCCCAAACCTTAGCCACACCTTCTCGCAAAGTACTAGCTACAGCACCAACACACCTGCATGATAGTTTCAAAATTGAAGCCCATTCCATTCCATAAGGTAAACTCCCCACTGCTAGACCCAGTAAGAAGCCTCCTGCCTTCAGGTGTCCACTATACAACCCCATCCAGTCAGTACCATCCTCTTCCACCCCTCCCACCAATCCGCCGGGAAAGGGCCCCAAAAAACAGACCTTGACAACATTGATCGGGTGTTTAATCTTATTCAAAGAAGCATGAATATGCTTTGTCGGCAATGAGCTCGCTGGATTCTCCAAATACGCTGCAGGTGGTAACAACTATAATCAACACAATCAGCAACTTTCCCTCCATCCCAATAGCCACACGCGAAGCAAGGCGAAGTATACAAACATCAACAATAAACCCCGGCGCCGGCCTCAAAAAGTCAATGCTCTGGCCGCGCCAGTTCATCCGCCGCTTCATCATCCATTTTCCAACTGAAGCACCGTAATCTGTGACGGGTCCTTTATGGATGTAAGAACGGGTGCTCCGAATCTTCCCCATTGTATTCGAGAAGGAGAAGGAAAGGGGGAGGGTTGATCGATTGATCGATTGATTGAGGTGGGGATAGGTATACTTCTGTGAAGAGGTCTGCCTCTATTGTATGGACCATCTCGTTCTCCTCCTCCGCCGCCGCCGCCGCGTTTGTCATAGCCTCCTCCTCCTCCACCGCCGCCACCGCTGCCTGCGGAAGGGTCGTGGTTGTAGGTTCCGCCATCTCGGTCTCTGTCTTCGTAGCGAGCCATAGGGTGCAACTGGCGATGAGGATTTTTTAGTAGGGCTTTAACCTAGAAATTACTAGTATAATATGATATGATATTAGAATAGCGCAAGAGAGAGGGTATGATATAAGAAATTATGGTTCTATTAGGGCTGAGATGGACCGGGGTTGAGGAGGTAGAGTTGGAGTTTAGTTGATAATAGGTTGTAAGGTACATACCTTATCGCGGTGCCCAGCTGTTGAGGCGAAGTTGCGGCTCCAAGTTTTGTGATGGTGCTCGTACCTGCGGTTTGAATGCTAATTATGGGGCATTGTGATGGATTCCATTGCCATCTGTATTGCATTGTGACATTTCTCTAATACTGCTATCCACCAATTCCTCGAAATTAACCTGGTCGGGTAATTTACTGTATTTGCGAACCTTTCCGGATTATCGTTTTTCCGAACATAACTATTAAGCAGGTGCCTCATGAGTTATGGTACTAGAGTAGACTATTTAGTCGAGCACCAAAAGTCTCGTCGTTTACGATGGAGTAGGAACAAACCTCAAAGGCCCATCAAAAGCCAACACCGCCTGAGCATTCCCCACTCGTAGCTCAACATACCTTCCCTAGTGCTCTCCCTCTAACCTAGGGGGAAAAAAACTAAGACCCGAGTGACACCCGATGACCTCCACTCGCCACCAACCTGAAGCTTTTACTGTAAATCAACTAACCCAAGTTACCTCCCACGTGCCTCCGTAACCACAACCGCACGACACCAGATGGTCTTCCCAACGCGCCAGACCGCAGTTCTAACCAACCATGTTGGCAAGTACCCTCCCCTTCCTTTATGCCACAGTCCCAAGCCCCCGAATCCCCCAGCTAATGATACCAGGACCAGTGCATTGTGTGAGCTATAGCTCCGGAATCGGACAATACGTACCTCTTCCAATAACCCCCCACCTTTAATCCACAATTCACTGACCAAACCCGCAGATCCTAACCGGCGGCTCGGACCGGAAAAGTACCCCCCCTCTTCCCCCCTCTTCCCCCCAGCTGACCCTCCCCCCTCTCTCAAGTCACCCTCACAAACCCCACAACCGCCACCCCCCTCCAATCCTACACCTCACACGGCTACGAAGTCCTCTCCCTCAGCATCTCTCCAGACAACAGCACTTTCGCCTCTGCCGGCGGTGATAAACTCGTCTTCCACTGGGACGTTGCAACTGCAAAGACCCTCCGACGCTTCGAAGGCCACTTCTCGCGCATAAACGCCGTAACCCACAACGACGACGCGAGCGTGCTGATATCCGGTTCGTACGACGCCACGGTCCGGCTTTGGGACTTGAAGTCGCAGTCGCGGAAGGCGGTACAGGTGCTTGAGGATGCCAAGGATAGCGTTACGAGTGTTTATGTAAAGGGCTGTGAGGTGTTGGTGGGCAGTGTGGATGGCAGGGTTAGGAATTATGATGTTCGTATGGGGAGGTGCTTTGTGGACTTGATTGGCTGGCCTGTTACTAGTGTTGGTGTCACGGCCGATGGGAATGCCTTGCTTGTGGGTGCGCTTGATGGTGGGATTCGGTTGATGGATAAGGTTAATGGGGGGATGCTGCAGTGCTATCGCGGACATGTTAATGGGGATTTTAGGATTAGAAGTTGTTTTGGTGAGGGGGAGAAGTACGTGATCACTGGGAGTGAGGATGGGTGGATTTGGGTCTATGATTTGCTGGAGGGGAAGGTGGTGGAGAGGTTGAAGGGGCATGAAGGGAAGGTTGTGACTTGTGTTGCCTATAATCCCGGAGGGAAAAAGCAGATGGTTAGCAGCGGGACTGATGGTAAGAATCTGCTCCCCGGAAATGCGTATATATGTTCTTGCGGGCTAACTGGGATATTTCAGGTACCGTCGTCGTCTGGGGGGAGTAATACGTCAATTACGGCGTTTGGTGCGAGCTCAGTTGCACTTCGATTTCTACTACGTTAATCCACATTTTGTTTCCTCGTCAAAGATCCCATTATACCATAGATAGATGAGCTAAACCCACAGTATTATTTTGATCCAAAAGAGAAGGAGTAGTAGTAACGGACAGGACATCGTAGAGGTGGTAAGAAAAGGTGGAGTGTCATTGTTAAAGAGAGATATATAGAGAGAGAGAGCCCTGGAAATTGGGAGAACTACAAATGGATAAGGTGGTTGGAAGCTAAGGTTGAAGAGATGGAAGAAAAAAGAAAAAAGAAGTTGAGGCCAAAGTGAAAAGGATACAAAGGAAGTGGGATTCCACCGATCAGAGAACAAGGAGCTAATATCGTATAACGTAGGAGAGATGTTGTAGGTATGATAAACAATGATTATTGTCCGGTGATAAAATTATCCCCATCTTGAAACAGACTTTTGACACGCCGTTTCGCTCTCGGTCCTCACTGCTTATCTAAATAAGGCACAACACTTTAACGCCTGCCATGGCTTCTAGCAACACCACCCTGCATACCCTCCAACTCCATTTCCAGTTGCTTAATACTACGGTTCGTAATATCATTAGTGCGTGAGCTAGAGGTAGTAGTTTCATCAGGGAGAAAACATACGCTGCATGTGTGCTCTCCAGATCCTTGTTAAGGCGGTCGCGTTCTGAAATGAGCTTCTGCTCCCATTGTCTAAACCTAGCCTCCTCCTTCTTGACTTGCTCAGTGAATCGTTTCCTGAGGTTCTCTTCCTCCTCCTTGAACTTGGGGTTATCCAACTTCCGGGGGCGAGCCTCTCCCATCTTGCGGGTCTCCATCTGCTGTGCACGGTACGCCTCATAGTGTTGCTCCTCAGTTGTGTGAATCAAGTCGAGCATGTGGGTACGAATAAGAATGCTGCGTAGCTTCTTGAAATCGCAATGGTCTTCATTCTCAACTTCAGCGACACCCCATGAGTATTGGCGACCCTTAACAACGCGGCCATCGGCAGTCTTTACGTCCTTCTCACTTCCAATGACAGCGAATGGCATAGCAGCCTGGTGGGTAGTAATTAGAAGGCTATTGTGGATAATTCTCCAGATAGGGGGCTTACCATCAAGCTACGGGCATGGAGCGCAGCAGCCTCATCATCCTCCTCAATTGGTGGCTGGTAAATTTTGATACCCTGCGCCTGGATGACGGCTCGGATCTATACTGAGCATTAGCAACCCCTCTGAGCTCCAATATCGGAAATTTGGCGCAATTACCCTCTGCTTGAAGGTAGTTAGGTCGGCAGGGGAGAGTGTATCAGCCTTGGCAACGACCGGTATCAAGTTGACACGCGAAGACAGCCTCTTCATAACCTCGATATCCAGGGGCTTCAAGGTGTGACCGGTAGGCCTGATGAAGTAAAGACAAGCATGAACACGAAGATCAATCTTATCGGTACGACGGGGCTGTTGCTCCTGAAGCATGTAGGATTCATGCTGGTCATCCAAGAACTCAATGATGGGCATCCACGAATCGCGGTTGTTGACATAGTCTCCGAAACCAGGTGTATCGATGACAGTAAGGCGGACTGGTTTAAAAGATTAGCAACTCGTACCAGACTCGGATCGTTATAGGGCAAACCTTTGAAGAACTTCTCCTCGAGCTCAGCTTTGGTAATCGCAATCTCGACCTGCGGGTAGTATTAGTACCTGATAGCTCGATGTCGAACGCGATTGCTCATACAGTCTTGTCCATCTGCTTCTTGTGACGGAGGCGGTGCTCAGCATAGTTTTTTATAGTAGTACTAAACAATGTGTTCACGAAAGTGGTTTTTCCGAGACCACTCTCTCCAACAACCATTATAGTGAAAGCAGCGCCTCTGTAGCACAAGGGGGCTAATTAGCTTCCGGCCAATTGACAAAGCTTGCATAGGCACAAAGGAACAAAATACGAACCTTTTGGCCACGATCTTGTGCCTCTGGTTTGGCAAATTGGCGATACCTATCGCGTTGTCAACGTGTCCGTTAGGCATTGTGAAGGTAGCTTTAATCTGGAACTATAGGTGTAAAGGGGAGGCTTTTTTTGTTGCGACAAAAAGTCAACAAACACCAAAGTAGGATTGATGAATAAAGATAGTTGGAAGAGTGACGGGGGGTGGTGATAGAGGCTAAGGAGAAGGATATGCACTGGCTAGTTGCTGTGTGCGTGCAGTTCTGGTCAAAACGGGCCTGGAGGAGAAAGAGAGAAGGGTTGAGAAGTAGGGAGAGTCTTTGCAGATTGGAAAAGGAGACTGGCAATGGTATGGTGGGAAAACCCCTGAAATTAGATTTGGCGTGTTTGTGCCAAGAGGTAGCGAAAGGGTTCAAGCTTCACCTGTAACGCTTGGACTGGGGCTGGCGAGCAGACCACCATACAATCCTCTTGTGGACCCGGAATTGCACGGCTACCACTCCTCTGTGTGCGCGTGGAATTGGAATAAAGTGCATTCTAAAGCGTTCATTCTATGTAAGAGGAATTCCTCGACCAGGTGTAATGGGAAAACCATCACTTGCCATTTTTCACCAACACCTTAACTTCCCATATCGTGGTATGATACACTATATAGTATCATATTTCGCAGTAGTCTAATTTACTTGGGTCACCGGTTATGGAAGGTACATATCGTCAATGTTCAAGTCATGGCATCTCACACCCCGCATATTATGCACCCCACAATTCACCAGCAACTCAAACCCCACCAATGCACCAAGTAATTCAAGAATAAGGGCCCCCCAAGACGCCATCTCACTTAAGCAAATTTGGTAATCAATCCCACTGAATTAACTCTAGGAAAACGCCAAATAAATCGTACTTAAACACGTCAATCCCAGAACTACATAGCCCCCCGTGTACACACCCTTTATATCCAGCAATTTGCCCGTATCCCAAATCAAATGCCTAACCCCATTCCACGCATGATAAGTAAACGGCAAAGCCAGTACCCCCTTGATCCCAATCTTTGTAGCATCGGGCATGGCACCGAACGCCTCAGCGATAGTCTGGGACTCCAGGTGCAGGCCGAGAGTCGGCGCAACGAGGTAGCCGATTGCGAACGCGTAGGCTGAGGTCGAGAGGATGGCGCCGGTGATGCGGTTCGCACCGGACATCAAGGAGGTGATTTGCGGTTGGTAGATTGTTAGGTGTGGGGATATAGGGCGGAGTTTGCGCTGGGCGTTGAGGATGGATTGGGCATCGTCGTTGCTGAGTTTTGAGGTGCTTGCGGTATATCTGGGGTTTGTTAGGTTGATAGGGAGGGGATGGCAAGTAGCGTACCTGCTCCGTGTAGTGCTGGCCACCGGGTAGGCCCTTGCCAGAGTGAATCTTGGGGGAACGGGATTTTGTCCTGCATGTGAAAGAAACTCATTAGCAATCATGTTCTGGTCAGAAACGGAGGGTAAATACCCTTCGAAACAGATCTAACCACGGCTCTTGAAAGCATACTATCGCATAAAGAAGTGGTGAATGTCTGTTCGCTCGGAGCAAGTGAGTAAGGCAAGACCAAAAGAAAAATGGTTGTTGGTTCGTCGGTCGGTCCAAGAGCCCGGGAAGGTTCGATACGGCATCCGGTCTTCAGCGAATTCGTTTAGCCGAGGGAAGCTCCTCGCTGACTCATCTCCTCAATGGCCCTCAATGGCCCTCATGCCCTGCACCCGCGCGTCGAGTGCAAATCTTGGCACATCCCACAAACCATTACCGTATATAAGTATTACAAGCCACAAATCTCTTTTCCTTCCCTTTTTTTTCTCTCCTCCTCATAGAACTTTGGCTAAAGTATCATGCACCTAACAATTCCTCCACGGATTGTAATGGTACCTAAAGACCTCTTCGCCTATCCAGGCGTTCTGCCAGGTGTTAGAATTGGTTAACCGTTCTTACAAGGAAAGAGAAGACCCATTTAATCGCGCAGCTGGTCGGATAGATGATTGTCTGCGTTTCATGAATGGGGTACATACACTCATTACATACAGTACCATGTGCACGTGCTCTTTGGAGAAAGAAGTAGGGCAACGAAGGACAACAGACAAGAGATGAAGCGTGGGGATAGACTATGGTTATTATTACTATTCCAACGAGCGAAGATCTTTTACACAATGGAATTTCCCCACGGTGATTAGGAAAAAAAAAAAAAAAAAAGCACCCTACGAGGTGGCCACCGGCATGGTATGGGTGATTGATAGACGGACAGACAGATACATGGTGAATACTACTCGTGTACAGCGTTTCTTCTGTGCGTTCGGCTATAATGTAAATGTTGACGAAACTCCAGTCAATACTAAAATCGTTTCCAACCCGGGGGCTCCTATCGTTTGTTTTAATTGAAGTGCGGGCACGGTATGCCGTGATGTCAGGGGGGAACTGTTGTCGTGAGAGGAATTGAGACGTGTTTAGCACTGTTGGGAGTCGGTTGATTGTTAAGGCTTCTGGGTCAGACCACGGTGCCGCACGGTGCCGGTTCCAGCAAGAGACTTGTGCGGTTCCCGGTCCATAATTCACAAAAGAAAGAAAAATTGTTGCATGTGCGGCTCGGATCTAAATTTCGAGTGACTATTCATGAACATACCATAATCAAATTAGGCAACTTGCTTCTTCACGGAAGAAGTGACCAATCAATTAAATACATCCCATCCGGTATCAAGTCTCCTATCCTCCTTCCTCTTCTGCAATGAAATAACCTGACTGAATGAAAGACTGAGGGGAGGTTTTTTTTTTTTTGCTTTCAATTGCGAATCATGACATGGTACAAGAAATTCCCCATTCAAGACCCTCTGGATAGTAACCATTTGGCAAAGGAGATGGGATAGGGAAGAATAAGGGTTGAAGCTAACTGAGAGGGAGGCCATAAAAAATACACACTGAAGGAGAAAAAGGTTGCTTGAAATGGCCATGGACCAGCAAGCGTTTAATATGAAGACACAATGAAAGAAACGAGGATCGGAAAGAGGCAGAAATTAGAAGCTCATTTCCCCATGCCGGACAGTGATCCTGTTTCTCAGTGTGAATGACTTGGTTTAATCGAAACACCACAATCCGATCCTAACGATGACTTCGAAGTAATTTCTACAAATTTGGTGAGGGTGGAATTGGCTAGACGCTGGTACCGTTCGCGAGACCGACGGGGACCATGGGGGCATGGGGGACGCCATTTGGAGCATCTCCGAGCTGAACGTCCCCATCATCGTCTTCCTCATCGAGTTCTTCCGGATGTCTGTGTGTGGGTTGGTTGGTACAGTTCAAACCTCGCTGGCTGAGAAAGGAAACTCACCCGAGAAGATTGGCGACCTCCTTCATCTCATAGTGCCTGCGCCTCATTTCCTGGAACTTCCTATGCTTCTCCTCTTCCTCAGGAGTATCCAACCCCTCGTCATCGTCGCCATGGCGGTGATGATGGTCACCAATGTAGTCGTCTTTGACAACCACCTGCTTTGGCGAATGGCTCTCCCTGGCCTTCAGTGAGTTCTCGGGAACGGCCTCCTCAGGCTCGCCGAGTTCCAATCCGGGAATATCCTCGTCGGGCATAGCGTATTCCTTCTTTTTCCGTTTAGGCATGGAGCTAGGCCCCTCTCCCGCCTCGGCCTGCATAGCGTCAAGTTCGTCGACCACTAAATCCTCAGCATCAAGAATCCTCAACTCAGCTTCGTCCTCCAAAGGGTTGTAGCGCTTAGCATAAGGGGTCTTTGGTTCGGTGATTTTCATAGTGCTGGATTTCTGCTGCTCGGTCAAGTACAAGTTGGCCTCGTCCCACTTGAGACGTGGTGAAGCTTGCTCGTCAAGCTCGTGAACCGAGGATTGACGACGGGAAGCTGGGCGTCCGGCCTGGTTAGAGGATGAGCGACGACGACCGGCATTCTGGAGGGTATTCTGCAGGGTAATGTCCTTCTCGGAAAGTGAGGCCTCCATGGGGACGGAGGCGGGGATGTTCTCGGATGAAGGCGAGAGTGGAATGGCTGCCGTGGCCTCTTTGTCGGTGGGGGAACGATGGTAAGAAGCGGAATTCTTAAGAATACCTATCCGGGATTGTCAACGGTCGTGTGAGTGAGGAGATTGAAATGCACTAATTTTACCTCTTGGTCGCTTGTTTCCTGGGCCCTCCAGGGTTGGGGGAGAATGGGACTGCGACATGTTCATGATTGGCGGTTACTTGAAGATTCCGGGGGGAAATGCGAGGGGATTAAGTAGCCAGAGCTAGTAACTCCTCGAGTCCGTGTAGAAACTTTTATTTGGCGGGGTAAGGGGCTGTCGGGGTGTGGGTTTGGTGTCAATAGGCGGGGTTGTTTGGGCAAGCAGCGGTGAGGATAGCGGTGGTGGTACGATGGTTGTGACGGAGGTGAAGAGAAAGGTAAATGTAGCGGGGGAGAGGCTATAGTACTTAGGTGAAGAGGTTTCGGGAGGAGTTGGGGTATGTAGGCGAGAAAGGAGGAGTAGGTTTAGGAGGAGGAGAAAAGTGAAAGTTCCGAACCAAGATTTTTTCCTCTAACGAGAATGTGAGAGGGGGGGCAGGGGCCGGACAATATATACTGTTTTCCAGTCGAAGCCCAACCTGCACCATAATCGATGCCCGAACGGACGATCGTGAGTGACCTGACCTGACACAACCGCTGCGACAAACGACCAGATATAAATTATCTCCTCATCTGCTCATGGTCCCTTACACTTCTTTGCTGGTGGGTTGGGTGTTGGGGGAATTTTTATTTTTATTTTTATAATTATTCGTTACAGTGATAATTCTCTAGATTTTTTCTTGTTCCTCCCCTTTCGTTGGTCTTGGTGGTCTTGTCGGGTTATCATTCGAGGATAGGGCAAACAACGATGCAAGGAACAAGCTATGATAGCAGCTAGATATCGGTAGCAACTTAGGGAATGCTAAATCATGAGCGCTAACACTTGGTAGCTAAGGATTTCTCGTGAGACGTGAATAATAAAAAATAAGGAAACTAGCTACCAGCATCCAAGCAAGATGGACGGCTTGTCTCAGACCCATCGTACTGTACAGT
Source organism: Tuber melanosporum (assembly GCF_000151645.1). Classification (NCBI taxonomy): domain Eukaryota; kingdom Fungi; phylum Ascomycota; class Pezizomycetes; order Pezizales; family Tuberaceae; genus Tuber; species Tuber melanosporum. The sequence continues at coordinate 182,809 of NW_003298828.1, read as the reverse complement.
ACTGTACTGTACTCGAGTAAAGCACTGTGCTCGAGCACTTGTAGAAGTGCAAATATCGTAACTGGTGCTCCCTCCTGTCCTTCCCCAGCCTTCACGGGGTAGGGCGTTAGCCAGTTGATAAGACAATCGCCCGTAGCTCTAGCAGCCGGCAGCCATTGGAAGAACCAATAACACTACAGAAATTATCTGTAGGAGTGGGAAAAGAGCTCCCCCTGAAGTATGAGTAAAAGTGTGTGGTGCTGTGCTCACCTTCGTAAAGAGCTGGATAGAGGGGTTCTTTATTAGTTGCTTGTAATCGATACCTAGTATCATACTCGTAGCTACTGTTAGCTGAGAAAGATGTGATATTACTTCCGCCTTGCTTGACCGCTGAACGATGCCCCAGCACGATACGCCATCTCTATCCCCTACAATCTATCTCTAGTATCCACCGCACTTACCGTATCTGCATGTCTCGCCAGGGCAATCCCCCCACAAATCAGGTCTCGGTCAAATCATTGAATCGCAATGCTTGCTATCTTGCTTCCACTCGAGTCTTGAAGACTCTAGTCTACTGGTATGGATACTCGTATGTAAATTTAGCCTAGACTATCATACGAGTACCTCTCTCTCTCTCAACCTAACTTGTTATCGTCCACCCAAGGGGCCTTCCTCCCGTTCGGCTGTCTGCGGTTGTTATTCTCTCTCTCTTTTTTTTTTTTTTTTCAAAGAGCACGGGCTATGACGTTGTCATCCTGAAGATCAAGGGAGCAACCCTTGCAGTCTACCGTACCCACCCCCCCGCCCCGCCCCGCCCCGCCTTTCCTCCCTCCCCCTCTCGGGTTCTTTGCGAACAACAAACCCCCAACGGGGAGACACGCATAGCTTACTGCACCATGTAAATCTCCTGATTCGATCGTCACATCTGTACCCGTGAGAGAAAGAGGGTGGGAGGAGAAAAAGTTTTTCATTCGAGTGGGTGGAGGGGAGTCTGAGGTTATACCACTGCGTCGTGTGTAAAACGTTTGTACAAATATCATAGGTCCAGTATCGCGCCGCCAAGCGGTAGCATAAATTGCGGTACTCGTAGAATACGAGTATTGGTATGATGCTTCTATCGTGGGCAGATAAAGGAACGAACCTTTCCCCTCTCTATGGCTCCTATGATACCTCCGGCTCTAGAATAAATGCACAGGTATATAGGGCACCACAACCTCTGCGGCCGTCCGCCTTTTCCTCCCTTCATTCGGTCGCCCAGTCCACCTCTCCGCTTCACCCTAGCAACCCCCCAAGTCACGAGTATACCCATACTTCCTCCTCTTCCCCCTCCCCGCTTGGTACCATACCGGTACTGCACAATATGATAGAATGATGCTGGTAGTTTACCATACTCAGCCCCAGTACGTCAAAACAAACCTCCCTTCCGGTATCCCCGACCAGTGGGAGTCTTATCCTGTCCTTCCCTTAGGGAATTGGTGTCTATGCCTGGCGCGTCCCTGCATGTAAACTGTGTATGACGTCGGGGACCGGCTCAGCCGCTTAGAACTCATGGATAAAGGTGTGCTTGGGTGGTGTTGGGAATGCGTGGCCAGAGTGGGGGGGGGGTGCTACCGTAGATACTGCTTTGCGAGTGCTGTCTTGTGATTTGATGGGTCGTTTCCCGGCAGGGGCGGGATCGGAGATATGGTGTGGTCTGGCGGGATGGTGGAGGGTTGAAGTTTTTTTCCCGTGTGAGTGTACAATGTGGTGGGTGGGATTATTATACTTGGAACACACAAACTTTTGGCCACCAACAATATGCTGCGGGTGGCATTGGGAGAAGAAATACGAGTACTTAAGAGGGGGGGGAGTGATGCTTGCGAAGAGAGAGGGGTTCAGCTTCCTATTATTTCTATGATAGACATATTTACTGTATAATACACTGTCACTACCTCTATCCCTGGTCCTGATCCTGCGACCTCGGCCAACGCTCTCTAACATCCTGAAATTTGAAAACCGTCCTAACCCTTCCGTCTCCCAGCGCCTCATTATAGGTCTGCCAGACGGTCTCTACCTCCTCTTCCGCTCCCTGAGCTGGAACATCCTGGATACTTCCGATATCATGTTCATTCGTGGTCACATTCACATTTACCTTAGTTATGGTCTGCAATATCCTCATTTTTTCCTTCAGGTAGTTTGCCAGCGTTGGCTGCCTGGGGGTGATATATACTATCGCCTCCTGTCTCTCCCTGGCTGTCCCAGCCTGGGTTCGCAACTTGGATACCAGATCGAGGACGTAGCGCATTGGGGTTACCAATGAGGATTCGATCCTTGGGATGTGTTCTAGTATTGGGTAGGGCTCTCGCATGATGGTGTTTGCCTCGGCAGCCTGTCGCTCTGGATCGAGGCGCTGCCAGATGCTTTCTGTGAGGAACGGGGCGAAGGGGTGCATTAAGCGGACGAGGATGTCTAGGGCGTGGGTTGTTAGGCTTATGGCTAGTTGGCGCTTCTGTAAGGGTGGTTAGTGTATCTGGTTTGTAAACCCGGCGGCAATGCTGAGGACTTACTTTAGGGTCTGAGTCGGGGGCCATATCCGTTCTCTGAAACTCCAGGAATACGTCGCAGAAGTCATTGTAGATGAATGACCTGATTGACTTCGTAGCCTTATACAGGGCCCTGTCCTTAAAGGCCGTCCCGCAGGCTTCTGTGACTTCACGCAGACGATCGATCATAAACCAGTCATGCATATTGAGTGTTCTGCTAGTCAGTTGGGCGAAATCCTTTCTCGGAATGACCAGATCAATCGGAAGGATCGGGATGGGAGTCTTTGTCACTATTTCGGCATTGGCTTTGGCAAGATGTAAGTGCTTGACGGCGTTCCAGAGCTTTACATTGAGCTGCCGGAATGTGTTAACCTGTCTCAGATCCATTTTGATCTCCCTGGGCTTCAAAACAGATGAGAAAAGCTGGTTAGTCTCCATGTCCTAGGGCGTAGGGGCTAGCGTAGACAGACCTGTTTGGTGAAATCTATCAAAGCCATCCTTAGCGCATCCGCGCCGCTCTCACGAATACCGGTTGGCCCGTATAGAACTTTTGCCTCTTGCAGTTTTCTCTTGATTTCCTTCTCGAGGGGGTTGAATCGTTCTGGCACTCTTCTACATTTCTTGATCTCGTGCCTGTATTCCCTCTTGATGGTTCTAACAATCTCGTCCCGGGTTCGTCCGTTGATAACGGCCAGTGGGTCTAGCACGTTTCCCACTGATTTAGACATCTTCTTGCCATTGGCGTCGCATACTAGTGGGTGCAGGAGTATCTCTTTGAACGGAAGTTCTCCCACAAAATAGTAGCCTGTGTATTGTTAGTCACGTTGACTGATATCAAGTGATAATAACTCACATAGCATAGCCATTCTTGCCAACCAAAAGAACAAAATATCACCGCCGCTTTCAATGAAGCTCAGAGGATACTTGAGGGCGACTTCATCGCTATTTCCGCCATCCCACCCCGAAGTACTGAGCGGCAGAAGCCCGGATGAAAACCAGGTGTCAAGCACATCTGGATCTTGCTCAAGACTACAGCCATCTCTCTCCTCTGGTGTCATTTCAGCCCTGGCCTCCCACTCGCTAGCGGCTACGATCCATCTTCCAGGCACCTTGCCAGAAGGGTCGATAACTCGATACGCGGGTACACGGTGGCCCCACCATATCTGCCTCGACAAGCACCAATCCTGTGTCTCTTGCAGCCACTTAATCCAGGATTCCCTATACGGGTCGCCAGGCACGATCCTCAATACCCCGACCCTGGTGGCTTCTAAGGTCGCTTTTGCTAGTGATTCCATCTTCAGGTACCACTGCGGCCGTATCATTGGCTCAATGACGCAGCCAGAGCGTTCGCACGTAGCGATCCGCATGGGGTGCTCCTTTGCCCCGCGATACACATTTCGGTCTTCCAAGAGGGTTACAACTAGTCTCCGGGCTTCCAGGCGGTCTTTGCCAATGAGTGACTGGATTCTGGCTTCGGGTTTGATTCGCCCGGTCTCTGTAAAAAGGGCTACTAGGGGAATGTCGACTTCCCTGTCAGCGCCTGGGGAGGTGTGTCGTTTCCAGAATGCAAAGTCTCTGGGATCGTGACATGGCGTGATCTTGACCACCCCCGTGCCAAATTCCGGATCCACTAGCTCTGCGTCTGGGATGATCGGAAGCTTGACGTCTGGCAGTAAGGGGTGGTAAGCATATTTGTAGTGTAAATGCTGTTATTGGACGATTGATCAATTAGTGATAATTTCCTTTCGGGAGAATTTGTGGTATGTATGTTCGCACACCTTGTACCTCTCATCGTCGGGGTGGACGGCAATAGCTCTGTCTGCTGGGATTGTCTCAGGTCTTGTGGTCGAGACGACAATCTCCCCACTTCCGTCTTCTAGTGCATATGCGAAGGAATGGAGAACACCAAACTCAGCCCTAAAACAGTCAGCACTTTAGTCGCGAATCCGGAATAGAATACCCCCCATACTTGTCAATGATCGTCTTGCCCTCGATCTCCTTCCATACAACTTCAATGTCCGAAATAGCAGTTTGCAATTGCGGGCTCCAGTTTACCATCCTTGTATCCCGATAAATCATCCCGTCATTGTACAGCTTGACAAACGCCTTCGTAACCACTCCACTAAGATTCTTATCCAGTGTATAATACTCCAGACTCTTAGCAGTAGATATTCCCATCCTCTCCATTTGCCCCAGAATAGCACCACCATTCTCTTCCTTCCACTTATTAGCTTCCTCTACAAACCCTTCCCTTCCTAACTCCTCTTTCGTAAGCCCCCGCCTCACCTCCAGCATCCTCTCTACTACAGACTGCGTCGCTATGCCCGCGTGGTCAGTCCCCGGCCGCCAGAATACGTCGTAACCCTTCATGCGGTACCATCGTGCTAGAGCGTCTTGTATTGAGAGCATGAGCGCATGTCCGATGTGTAGTTGTCCGGTAACGTTTGGAGGCGGGAGAAGCATATGAATTTCCTTCTTGGGGCGATTCCTTCGGGGCTCGAAGAAGCCACGGGATACCCAGTAATCATACCAGCCGGCTTCAATCTCCGACTGATTTTGGAGATCAGCAACTCTCTCAAATCCCTATCCTATATGAAAGTCGATTGATCTTTACATAAGGAAACCTACCGGCACAAAATTCTTTCTGAAAAGGTCATTCTTGGGTTTGGGAACTGGTCTATCCGCTTTGGCTTCGCTTCTACTGGTGACGGGAGTCGTATTTGCGGTTAAACTTGCCAGGGTCCGTTTCGATAGAAATGACCTTGTGCAGGTTAGTGAGTGCCTGGAGGTTATCGGGGTGGTGCCTAGAGAGTGGAATTTGGAGCGCATGATTTCGGCGCGGATCCAAAGCCCCCTGGGTAGAAAAATTGAGTGGTTGTTTGGACCCCTCGTCTTGATCCGAGGCTTTTGTGTGGACGTTGGGTTATTGTCATGTCGAGTTCAAAACGTTTGAAGAGGAAATAAGAATTGCCACTAGTGAATGGAGCCCTAAGCCCTATCTATGATCCCGCAGGAAGTCCTTTCGGGAACCCATCTCAGAATATCACTCGAAATTAGGCTTTCTGAATTGCCCCTGTTGGATCTAGGGGTGGAGTAAGTGGCCTTTAGGGCATCCATCAGGTCCTGGTGTGTAAATTTAATAGTATCGGGGCCTATAATTTGAAAGTAATATGACGGTGCTGAGTATCATGATAATAATATCATAATACCATCGTACTTGTAATTATAAATTATTTGTTTCAAGGATATAGTATTCTCTTATAGGGTTGGTTCTGTGTTTAACGCCCAAAATCAACCACGGCCTCTTTAGCCAGCCATAATCAGAGCCATTCACCGTAAATCAAGAAAGGGGGGCTTAAGGCGACATGACTGTCAAGCGGAGTGGAGAAATGGTGGTTCGTCAGGTTTCGGCTGTTGGCTGTAAGCCGGACCTCGAGGGTTCTGGCAAGCATTGGCATTAAGCTTCCCCTTGAGCGCTGGGTTTAGGGCCGGTTGGCCACGCTGTATCTGTTTAATCATTTGAGACTAAATTGGCGTAATTCTGGGTCATCCTCTTCTCTTTCGCTTTTGGATTCCCGGTGTAGGCAGACTCGGGGAAGGAACTAGTAGGTGAATTGCCGGTATAAAGGGGGTTTGAGAAGCATACTTTCAGTATGATATGATGCTCCTAACACTTGTTATATGACTAATGCACATTTGTGACGTGATCTGATGGCTTTTTCATAGATTGAGCTCGTTCTTGCATTTGAGGAGAAAGATCATGAATTTCTGGAGAGTTCGAGTGGGATAGCATCAAACAATTACCTGCTGAAATCACGCCTGCTCACATCTCGTAGACCTCCCAGTTTAGTTCAGGGCTCGAGGAAGGCCGATGACCCCAACCGAATACAATACTAACCTTAATGTAAGTGTAGCATATAATATCTTCCTAAGCTGTATGTGATCAACCCTCTGAGTGATGGTCCCAAGAAACCTGGGCACTGTTCAACTGTCCCTGTGCTTGTTGGCGAAGCCGCCAAAATCAATTACGTTGACATCTTCTCGACCTACTGTGATTTCAGGATATTTCTTGCATTGCATGATGATGAAGGGCATTTTAACGCACACCCCGAGTGATATTCTGTGATACTCCTCCGGGAGTTTTGGAGAAGTCCTGTCTACAATTAGTTTTTGATGGGACAGAGGCGCCGCTGAAGCTTTGGTAATACTGCAGGGTTCTGTGGCCTTAGAGTGGTGGCATTTGGGGAAGTTGAGCAATGCCCCGGGAGCATGCTGGCCTGAAGAGTATGTTTGCGGGTTTCTTGGACAAAATTTCTGCCGTTGGAAGCTTAAACCCCGACCGCGGCATATGATGTAAGCTCCCGAATACAATCGTTGAGTCCCATAGTGCTTACTGCTCCCTCATGTTGGCGGAATGAGGCATGAAGATCGAGTCGGGAATGAGGTTTTTATTATTATTTCCTTTTCATCTTCTTTTCGCTATTCTTACTGAAACTTTGGGAATGGCTTGGCTGTGAGTGCGATTGGCTTTGTTGGTCATACTGTCTGATAGCGGGATTGGCTTCAAGGCTGGTGAAATGGGCCATTAAGTAGCAGATATGCAAGGAGCCAGTGCGGAAAATGGTGGAAATATAGACGCGGTGAGCCCAGGGGAGTGGGAAGTACGTTCTAGATTACTGAATTACGTGACTGTGCTATGAGGGTAAGGTTATGAAATGCTCTTTGAGTGGGAAAACTTGCGGGGAGGAGGGGCTCTGCTCTTCTGTCTGATTTCGCACTGTTTCTCATAATAGGCTATCTAGGGCATCCCGCCCTTGTCAATACATAACCCCTCTCTCCTCAAGTTTCCCTCGCAGAAAACGAAAAATAATCTATCATACTGACAAACAATTCTGGAGATCAGTTTTATAGCGTTGCCGAGTTGGTGGGCCCGCCAAGAGAAGCGAAACACCGCTACCCACGATTCCGAACCCCTGACACGAGCAAGCCGTAGGGAGAAGATTTCCTAATAGCTCCGGGAAATTCTTTGGGGATATATCATACCACTGTTTATTCGGTGACGGTCTGGTGTATGATAAACTAGTCAACCGGGAACAGCGAGGGTTAGACTAAGAAACAATCAACCTCAGCCAGAAACCCTAGAGAGAACCTCACTGGGCCAGGCTTCCGCGGCACCTACCGCCTCTCTCACATTATTGTGCGTTACGCCTAACTACCGCTCATCTTGACAGCCGCTCGGCGACAAGCCCTGTCCAGCCAGAACCCCACGGCTTTGACTTTGAATATTTTCTCTATCCCACAGAGCCTCCTAAGCTGGTGATGCTCACTCCTTGACCACATCTCCCCATTGCAACACTCCTCGGAGAACGACTATTTCGAGATGCCACCACCCCTGCACAGCTCCTCCCCTAGGAGGTTGCATTCAGGCGAAGAAGATTCGATTGAGAGCGATGACGAGGAGGTACAATTGGTTTGTGCTCATTTTGTTTTTGGCTATGTCTTCATATCCGGGGGATCTTAGGCGGATCCTTCTGATGGGTTTTAGGCGATGGTGTTAACGTTGAACAGGTTGCCGGTCGTACACCAAAGTCTCCACCATCACTCCCGCGCCCGGATCTGCTGGGCCACAAGACGGAGGAACTACAACATTTACCCAATGACCGTTTGAGGTACTTCACTCTTCTATTGACGGTTTGTTTGATATTTGGTTGTTGATGGAGTCAATCAGCAGAAGACGCGAGAGTTCAACCGCCGTCCTGATCCCGGTTCCCGGAAGCAGGCCACTACTGGTATGTTCATACAAATCTCACTTATATCACAAGGCACAACCTCTAATACCAGCACAGAGGGGGATCCACGGGCCTGTGAACACACTCAACAGACCACAACATTCACGCTCACCTGTGCAAAATAAGCGGAAGCTGACACAATCTGAGGCGTTGGCCGATCAATCATATCGCCCCAAAAGGCAGAAAGAGGAAGATTCAATCGTACTGAGAGATTTATCTAAGGCTACAAGTAGCTCCCGTTTTGCGATAAAAGGTACTTGCCATCCTCTGCCCCGTGGAATTGGTTTTAACCGGGCTTCAGATAGTGATGCGAAGAAATCAAAATATTTCCCTCAAACAGCAAGTGATGCTACGTTCGAATCTTTTCAGAGCAGCTCGCGGGCCGCAAGTGAGGAAACGAGCGATACAGCCGATTCGTTTGCAGCCCTTGTAAGTTCTATACCTGTGATGCCCACCCATAAAGGTTCACGAATCCACGGTGGCTCCTCTTGGGTCTCAAAGAGCAGCGACCCGCAGTATACTAGGTGGAAGACCACATCAAAGCGACCTCAAACTCGACCAAAAAAGCCTGTTTTCTTCCTTACTCGTTTTCAACGGGGCTCAACTGTTGAGGAAAACAAATGTTCTCATGATCATTGTAGAGGGCTGGTGATTGAAAAGTCTGATGCAAGGGATTCAAGGGAATACAAAGTAATGCATGGGTTTGAGGAGATTAAAAATTTGACCTTCCAGATCGACAAGATTCGAAATATAAATGTAGGCTCTATTCCATGCGTGTTGGGCTCTCACTTGTCCCCTACCTATTTTAGGATACTGAATATGAATAGCTAGGTGACCTGAAGAGGTGTGCCATCGATCTGAGGAGGGAACTGAGTGAGTATCCCACTAAGTCTTCTTGGGTGCTGTCCTAACTCTACTCAGGTTCCGAGTCGCAATCCCGCATCATGTTCACATTCAGAAACGAGAGTGATAGCGAGGCTTTTGTGCGGGATGCGAAGTTGGAAGATCTGGAGGCCAAACCCAAATCTGAATCCTGGTGGGGGGTCCGAGTGGATAGCCACGAGCTGTGGATGCGTAAAGACAAAGATAAGTTAACCCAAGAGCTGGTCATTGAACCAGTAGCCGAGCGCAGTCCGCCGACGCGTTTTCGGACTAAGAAACAGCCGATCGAGAGGGGAGTTATGTTGGATCCTTTTGAAGTTGTGATTCCAGCAGATTCAAAGAAACCACCTCCGCAAGCCAAGCGTCTCACAAGGAGAAATGTTGTGTCGAGTAATCTTGAAACCTCCGATGAGATTGAGAAGCTCCAAGAAGTTGAGAAGTCTGAGAAGATTAAGCGTCGACGTGGAAGCCCTACAGACGAGGTCGCAAGGTATCGGAAACAGTCGTTCACAATCAGTTCGCACCATGTTCTAACGTAAACCCTCAGGGAATCTCGGTCCCCCAAAGCCCGCAAGCTGGAGCTTCCTAAACCGAAATGGCTTTCCTCCCTTGTATATCCCTTTGAAGGTCCCAAAAGACAAGTGGTGGAGTATGAAGATTTGGCTAGGCTTGGCGCCGAGGAATTTCTCAACGACAATCTCATCAATTTCTATTTAAGGTTGGCTTTTTCCTAAAATTCTCTTGAACTAGTTACTGAGAGCCAAAAAAGGTACATTGAGGTAGAGTTGCAAAGGAGAGACCCTGATTTGGCCAAGGAGACCTATTTTCTCAACACATTTTTCTATGAAATCCTCGCTAGGAAGGGTGGGAAAGGGTGAGCATGGTTCAAATCCTGGTACGAAAAAGTATTTACTGACAACCCGGAAAAGCAAGAGAAACTTTGACAGTGTGTTGAAATGGACCGCCAAAGTGGATTTGTTTAACATGAACTATATTGTCATACCCATCAATGAATCGTATGCCCTCGTACCAGGTTATACAAGGGAAGGAAATACACTAACTACTTAGTTCCCACTGGTACCTTGCTATAATCTGTAACCTCCAGAACTTAGAACGCAAGATGCAAAACAATGCTCCCATGTCGCCTGCTAGTGCAAAAACAATTGATTTGGAGTCTTCATCGACAACGCTGGCTGATGATCGAGATGATAAAGAAGGGGGCCAGGATACGCTGGTTCACTTGTCTGACTCTGAGGAAACGGCAGCGCAGAACCTCCAAGCAAGTGCCCAAGCGAGTTTCAAAGGCGACGACTCCAGGGATATAGGTATAGTGGAAGGCAGTCTTGAACAAATGTCACTTGACGAGGATGAGTGGCCAAAAGAGGACTTGGATGAGCCTTTAGACCCCCGCCAGGCTATAGCGGAAGATCCTGCGGTTGAACTCGTTGCGTCAAAGACAGCTAAAGGGAAAGCAAGAGTTGAACGCCCTAACAGGGGAAGTGTGCCTGCTGATACGTAAGCTAACTCCGCAACACCTTGTTTGGCCTGAATTACGCTGACCTGCAAAGGCCGGCCATCATCATCCTCGATTCCATGGGGTATGGCTTAAGTTCCCGGCCTGCAACAATTAAAAATCTTAAAGACTACTTGGCTGCGGAGGCCCTTAGTAAGAGAAATCTAGAGATTACAAGAGGCGATATCAATGCTACTTATGCAAAGGTCAGTGTCTAAATTTAGTAAAGCTATCTTCGGAGGTTAACTCGGGTGATTAGGCTCCCAACCAGAATAACTACTACGATTGTGGGCCGTATCTCCTTCATTATGTTGAGAGGTTCTTTGAGCAGCCCAAGGAATTTGTCACCGCATTTTTGGCTAGGGAGGATGTGAAGCTAGATAAAGAGCTTTGGCGAAAGGATGAAATTAAGGGGATGCGATCCAAGATTTTCGATGTGATCGTGGGTTTGCGAGAACAATTCGAAGAATTTGAGCTTGCCAAAGCGACAGGAGAGGTAAAGGGAAATGGCATGAAGAGGGATGACAACGAGGTGGAAGCTATGACTAGGGCTAAATTTAAGGAGACTGAGGTCTCTGTTCGTGAGGAAGAGGACACAGCTGTGGAAATACAGGATGGGGACTGCATTATGGAAGGAGGAGCTATCCCAGACGGTCCGACGAACATATCAAATTTGTCATCACCAAGGTCAGTTATGAACGCCTCGAGATCCCCTGTTTCAAGGTCCCAGAAGAAGAGGGACGAGGGCTCTTCAAGGGCAGGAGAAGCTTTAGGTATTCGGAGCAAGCCCGGAGTCAGCGGAGTGGCCTGAACCAGCCAAGGAGGTGGAGTGGGGTGGATGGGGTAGGTCGTTTTCTGTGCGGACGTTTTCCTTAATAGCTGAATACCTGCATTTCTCGGATATTTTCAAATAAGTCATTGCATCCTGGTGGAGTTTCCCCCCCCCTTTTTTTTTTACCTTTATCTTCTATTTTCCTAATTTTTTTTTTTCCGACTTAGTTAGTTTCCCTTGCTTATTCCTTCTTCGTTTCATTTGGCACGTTCGGATAAAAAGCATGTCTCACTCCGGCGTTCAGTTGAATGGGCTTCTTTTTCCTTTCTCTCTTCTTTTTTTTCCTTCTTCACATTTCTTCCACCCCTGGATCACACCCATGTTCTAGCTATTCTTATCATGAGTTTTTCTTCCTTTATCTCCTATCCTTCTCTTGTTTTATGTACTGGTACCGTATTTACTCGGACAATCCACTATCAATAAGCAACAGAGCTAAACTGTGATAGGCTTAGTTGAGAAAGTTAACGAAGTCACGAACACCAATTGATAAGATGCACAAGTTTCATCTTGCTCAAGCCATACCACATCAGGTAAACACTATTCCTTCTTGAGGTGTTTTACCTCTAACGGCGCAGACCAGAGGCCTAACGGAGATAGTGGATTGTCCGAGTACGAGTAAATACGGTACTCGAGTTGTGGTGGTGTACTGGTGTGTACAGTACTGGTACTGTAGAGTACGTGTACCGTACTCGAGCAGTCTATGAATGGTGTGTATGCAATCTATGGCGTGCTACTCGAGTATAGGGCACTTGGAACCAACACTTCTGAGTGATTCACCTGCTTATATAATACCTACAAAATAGTGGGGCTTGGCAATAGTAACTTCAAAAGTGACCATACGAATGAATACATAAGTACTCGAGGATGGCGTTCAAAAAAGCTTTAGTAGTCGAGGTTGGGCCAACCGTTGGAGCAGGTGAAATCTCGTAATTTCTCCAAAGAATCGCGTTGGTATTACACGGTACTGTACATCCACTAACTATTGATACTCTTGCTGATGTTGCCACTCCACCCCGCCCCTCAAGCCGGATAGATAGTCTACATGTAAACGGCTAACTCCACTGACTCGGCAACTCTTCCACTTGTCGGTAGGCACCGGTCCCTTGAGTGCTGCTCTTTCCACCGGGCTTGGATTTGGTTAACAGGCACCTTAAATTCACATTTTGGCTTTTCATTCAACTCTTGCTAAAGTCCCAAAGGCATTCTGGATACACACTTCAACTTGGGGATAAGTTTCAACCATCTTGCAGTAGTATTGGCGGTTTCTGTGATCAGGCTGCTGCGCATCCGTGTTTACATAATCGGTGCGGGAACCTTGGCACGGCTGTGTCGCCACAACGTCAGAAGAGTGAAGTTTTGGTGAGCACAGTACTGTACTAGTACGAGTACTGTATCATACAGAACTTGGCGTTTGCATCACACGATCATACGGTACCGGTATGATACCTGTAAAACCTCCTATATCCCTCACATAAATATATCCACAACCAACCTAGTGGGCTGGGTAATCAAACTCCTTGTTCCAACCCGTCCATCAGGCGGGGGCTCGTCAAGTGTGCAAAGGAACACTAGTATTGATGAGTATCCATGGAAAAGGGTATCATAACTGTGGTAATCTGAAAATTTCCCACTTAGGGTGATAAATCAGAGCCCGAATCTACAGGAGAAGGTTCAGGATTCCAATCTACTCCAGCACTCAAATATTGCTCGCTGTGGAGTGAGTAATTCCTACACCCCGGATCTCGCAATGATCGAATAGCGGGTTTGTCGTGTTCTGATGGCGGCGGGAATTGGGGGGTTTTGGTGGCACCAGCAGAAATGATCGGGCGACAATGACGTCACCCAAAGTCTCGGGAATAGGGGTTGGATAAGTGATTTAGTCTACTTGTGGTAGACTATGTTTGATAGCTTCACGGCGTAACTTGGGCCACCGACATGTACCGGTACCTCATGTTCCGGTGACTTTACGAAACATCGAGTACTGTGCCATATCGAGCTAGTACGGTAACTTCAGCCAATGGGAAAGCAAAAGCAAAAAAGTCCAGGAAAGCTAACGGATACTGATCTGAGGAGGGAAAAAAGGGGGGGAAGCACAATGGAGATTGTATTGCTTTTTACTGAGAATCGGGGTTGAATTAATGGAATCAGGGTGACACTTCTCGTATCTTTTCAACAGCCCGCTCATCCATTCACCCACAATAGAAACCCCCATAACGAAAAAAATGGGGAAAGAAGGAATGAAAAGCAAAAAACGCACTGTATATCAAATGACTCAGTACACTAGACAAACGGACAAAGCAAGCCGACAAACAGAAGGAATAATATACTAGCAACCAGCTCACAGCAAATCAACCAATCGGCAAATAAATAAACGAATACCGAACCCTTCTAACGGTAACCACAAGAACCAGCTAATAATAAAAAGCACGGCGAAGCCTCGTGATCAATCAAGCAACAGTTGCAGGATTGTGCCCCTCACGAGACGATATACTCGCCTGACTACCGCTCGACGCTGGTGCTGATGGCGACGACGACGGCGTAGGGCCGGCATGAATCGAGTGTGCGGCTGTATCCATTTGGCGGCGGGTGTGTTCGTATAGGATTCTGGTATTCGCAACATAGTGTTAGCTCAGTCTTTAGAACGGATTGGGGGGAAGGCACCGGGCGTATTTATGGCGAGGGTCATCTTGTGTCGAAGGGTGAGGGGATATGGAGGGGGTGGTGGAGGGGGCGTATCCGCTGCCGTTTAGGTGGGGGTTTTCCGAGGAATGGAGTCTTGAAACGGTCATTTTGGTTGTTGGTTAGGGTGTAGTATAGGTGGGAGGGAGTTTGGCAGAGGTGGTGGTGTAGTGGGGGTAGGAGGTGGGAAGTAGTACCGGTAGTCGTGATGGCAGGTTTGTTAAATAGTCAGTTTCTTGGTTGACGGCAGGTAGGGGGGGAGTGATACCGGTATCTTATTGTACTCGAGTACGGTATGGTGTCGTCGGAATCGAATATAATGGACAATTGAACATCATTCCCGAGACTCCTTCTCTCCTTCGTTCCCACTTCCTTCCCAAGCAAATCGAAAAGCCTCGGGTACCTTTCGTCCCATATCAGAGAGGTCGCATGAGTGAAGAAGGTAGTGGAACAACAGCATTCCCCACCAAACAATAGGGGAAGTGGGAACAATCATCAACCGCCTAAAATTATGCAAAATTCAAGGCTCTGCATGGATAGTTTCTGAAATCTATGTAGATATCATAATTCCTAGAGGGAATTGAAAGTTCTTGCCAAACGAGTCCCCATCTACAACTGCCGGGTTCGAAATTAACTTAAGTTACCTTCCAATAGCGTGCCTAATAGGGATTTTTGAGTCGTAGCCCTAATTGCTCGAAATAACTGGTATGATACCATAATATTATTATCATAGAGCGAAAATCATATCTAACTTGTATTCCCAAAGCAAGGAAAGATAAAGTGGAGAAAGCAAGACCAGTATATGAAATCATTTTCACCCCAATGCCAAGCTCCAGGTTGATATATAATAAATGTGCGAAAACTCCCTATTATGGTGTGTTGTCCTCACTCGTATGGGATAGGTGTGAAAGATTCAAAAGTCTACCCCCGAATGACTGCGTATGTCGTCCTTCTTCCCCAAGACACCCACTGTCTTTCAAAGAATAAAAATAAGAATACGAGCATAGAGTAAGTCGACATCAACTCCTTCCTTTCCTTCTTCCCGTATATCTAGCTTCTTCCGCTAAAGCTGCCATCGAAAAACGATCCAATCCAATAGGGTAACGCACTGTAGGTTACCGGAATAAAAATGATCAGAGAGGCTCCCATAGCCAGTCTCACTACCCTTTATCATTCAATTCCGCTCTCCCGCCACAGTGGACCCCGCCTTACCAATGCGAACATGGCGAATTTCAACTTTTCCATGGTCTCCCCGTCGACCGTTTCCTTGACGTCCTTGAAACAGAAGGAGTGGGGAAAAAGCAATAAACACGCGAACGTCATGATCGGCAACCGGGTGGTGGGTATGTGGAGGACCCTTTTTCCTGCGCAAATCTTCCCGGCGGGCATTTGTGAAGGGAGGTGAAAAAGAGTAACGGGAGATCCGGTCTTGCACCAGCACTCAAGTACTCGTACTCGTACAGTACTATACTAGATTAGATTCCAGAATATTCTACGAGTATTTGATTGATCAAACAAATTGGGATAAAGTCTTGGCAATGACGATGATCTTCCTAGGTTGTTTACGGGCTAGTACCGGTATCATGCTCGTGTGCTTGCTTACTTGTGTATGATAGGGTTGGGCGAGATGTGGACACATACCGGTACGAGTACTGTTAGGCACTTGGAGGAAGTAACTATGGGGGTGTATGTTCTCAGTATGATTATATTGGGTTGGCTGGGCGCCGAGACAAATGAAGTGAAAGAACCAGGTTTGGTACGAGTGCTAATCTGTGATACGGGTGATTTATTACAAGTATCGCACTAGGATGGGGGATCTAGGAGGTTCTCGCTCTCAAGTCTCCCATGCATGCAGCAAGTGGTAAAATCCAGTCGAGTTAAAAACAAGCCACGTCCGCTCACTCGCGATAATCCCCATCTCGGTCCACATATCCATTGGCCCCACTATCCCCCAGTCCCAATCCCAATTCCACCCCGCCTCATCACATCCCGAGCCTCAATGTCTCCATGACCAGTGTGCGCCCTTTCCCCAATAAAAAGGCGATGATGACTCTGACGAAGATGAGAAATACCTCCCCACCGCCGCTAGAAATCAAGCCCGGCCCAAATAGTCGATAATCCTCCCGACGATCCCAGCGCACCCACCTGGTATCCCGTTGCCATCGGATCTTCAAAGCGCGACTCTCACCCGCATTGGCCGCCAGGGTCCCCCATACTATAGGCTGTCGGTTTCAAGGTTGCCTTCTTTCTTTGTTTTTTGGAGGGGGGGTAGTACAGTACGACGTAGCAAAGGATGGATTAGGTAAGTGATGAACAAGCCTGTGTGCTCAAGTACTCGAGTAGATGCGAGTGAGTGAATATGTGAGTGGATGTTGGGAAACAGTGCGGCAGCATACCTAAGTATGTGCCGGCATTGGGATGGATGGATGGGGTAAGCCAGGCACGTGCCGGGTCAGGGAGGAATGGGGGGAATGGAAGGAGTTTGGTTTTTATGGAATTTTGACACGTCGAGACCATTCTTTTCGTTTTTTCCTGGTTTTTGGTCTAGGACGTAGTCTAAGTTGATCACATTCGTGTTTGGTCCCGCCCCCTAGTCTACCGTGCCTCCATCTGCAAATGGGTGGATGGATATGTTAGATCGGACAAAGGACCATGACAGATTCTACAGGAGTGGGTGTAGGTTGGGAGGCGTGTTTTTGGAACAAGGAAGCCCTGCTCCGGGGAACTGGGATTGGGAATTAAAAAAGAAAGTGAAAAAGTGAAAAAACCCCTCTCGTTATAGCTAGCTAGACCAGGTTATTTGATGCACAGATCCCTAAAATATTACCACCGCTCCACATAAATTGGTATGGTACAAGTCCTCGTACAATACTCGTGCGGGGGGGGGGGAGAAAATGTAATGCCATGTACGCAGACGCCAGTTAAAGTAGCCACCGGAAAAGAGAATGAAATGTGAAAAAGAGGCGTCAAAAGGAAAATATCATGAAAGGATACAAATGTAGAAGGGAACAAAAGTGAATTGACGACCCATATCTAGCAGCCATATACGCCTATAGGAAATAATACACCAGACAACAAAACTTCCCGAATCAAAACAAATGAAATGACGTGAAACATGCGGTGGGGTACGATACAGATGTAAGCATCAACTAGGGAAGTGGGTTGGTGGATCTATCAGTTCGAGTTGGGTTTTGAGAGACGGGTTCGGGGTGACGAGAACCCGCTGGAGTAGTAGTTGCTGCTCTATCCACAGGAAGTGCACGTCCTCTGGTGACAGGGACTCCGCTCACGCGCTCCTCCATTCGGGCGAGTCGGGCTTCTCTCTCAAGAAGTTTGGACTGCAAGTTGGCGACCTGGCTCTTGTAATTGTCCAATTGGCTAGACACGTGTGCCTTGTGAAGTTCCAGGACAGTCGCTGCTGCTCTCCTTTCGAGGAGGACATTTTCGGCCTTCATCTGGTCCAGGTCCTTCCTGAGCTCTACTCCACTCGAGGTTGCGTTCTGGTATTGCTCGCGAAGGAACTCGAACTCTGTCTCTTTGACCTTTTCTCTCCTATCCATCGACTCCAACTTCTTTCGCAATTGCTCCTTCTCATCGCGCAACTGGCCTATGATTGGGAGGGGATCAGCAGCTGAGGACAAATCTGCCTTGGCCTGTTGGATGTCCAAATTTGCTTGCTTCAAATCCTCTCGCAGTCTCGAAACCTCGGAGTCCAGGCGCTTTTCTCTTGCCTCGGCCTTCGACAACGTCTTCACTAAACCGTCCTTCTCAGCTTGGAGAATCATAAAACTCTCTCTCTGCTTCTTGACGGTATCTTGTGTGAGGAGTGCAAAGTTTTTCCATTCTTGCAAAGCCTGCTTTCCCGCGGTCAATGTCTTCTTCAAATCTGCCGGTGCCTATTCGACAGTTAGCCACTAAGCAATCCTAGAGTTAGCGTACTCCGCTTACCATTTTATCAACCACCTCCTCTGTGATATACACCCACGATTTAGGAGGCCCATAGTCCGCGGTGTCGGTTGTTCCAACATCATCTCCATCAACTTGCATTGCTGAACCAGGTAAATGCGCCCCCAGTTCTGTCGGAGGAGTGGATTGGATCGGCGTCGGATCTTTGGCAGGAGTGGCAGTGCCCATTTGTTGGCACGACGAGGAAGGGGTAGGGGAATTAATGGGGCCGGCTATTCTCAAGCGTTTAGTCTGTATTGTTGATGCTGGTGGTGTCTGTCCTGAGGACTGTTTCTCAGCGGATTCACCCTTTATTTGGTTAGCGGTGACCACGTTTTGCGGGGATCAGACAAGAGGATATGTGCAGATACCTCTCGTTTGCGCTTATCGTGTAATTCTGGACTTTGGACTTGAGCTAAACGTTCGAAAATTGGCAGCAACGGGAACCCTTCTAGCTTTGGGGCTCCTGCAATTGGGTTCCTCGAGAGCCACTCAGCAATATTGGGTACTGCGGCAGCGAACGTCGGTTTGTAGGAATCTACTAGTGCTCCTGTATCATGTAGGAGGTTCTTCGTTGTCTCGATATATGTATACAATGCTGGATACTGGGGTTCGGAATCTTTATAACATAGCTCGATATGCTCCAGTGTATTAAGTGAAACAAGGCGGAGAACTGGGGCTAGCTTTCCGACTACAAACAAGCTCTTGCGAGCATTAACTATCTCCGGAACATCCGCAACAAAAGTTGAATCCATAGCGATGACCAAATCTGCGTTCACCTACAATATCTTAGTATCACTGCAATCCTTCAAGAGGATAAGACTCACCGGCACAGCTCCACTCTTACTTGATGGGAGCAGAGCTACCTTACTAAAGCCTCTCTGTTCACTAGCTGAAAGGCGGGGAAGTTGACTAAGTTTGTCGCGACGTGTACAGTGAACTTTGATACCTCGAAAGAATATCTCAAGCATATCCTATAAACCGGGTCAGCTAGGCCGACATTACCAGCAAAAGTCAAACCTTACAATCGTCCCACCAGGGCTGGCCACAATTTCAATCTTGAGAGACAACTCTGATATAGAGTCAAAGAGCTTTTTCAGAAACAAAAACTTTGGGCTCGTCATTATATAATTTTTAGATTCCCTCTCGAAATCCACATCCCTCAGATTTGTCTCCGCGCAAGAGAGGCTGGGGTGAACAGCAATCAAACGGCACTCAGCAGCCAACTTATCCATCTCTCCAGCAAGTTCCTCAGGTGCGGGAAACGGGTGATTTAGGAATTTGTCAATCACTTCAGATTTCGCAGTAATTGCGCTAATATAGGCAGCTCTCTGAGCGACGACTCCATTTGGAGAAGAATCGGTGCCTAATGGTAATCCAAGAAGGTATTCTTCAGCGCCTAAATTTGGCGAACCAAACATCGCCGGACTAGAGTAGTTATTAGAAAATGACCCAGCTCGTTCAGAGCCCAGAGCTAAGGGGGAGTTTCCTAGTGACAGGCTTTCGGATGCACTCCTTGGAGCTTTGACTGGAGCCTTCAATGCATCCCTATGGTTCCTTGCCAACTTTATTTTCTCATCGGTAGCCTTCCGATTTAACAGCAACTTTTCTCTAATCTCCGCCACGGTACGTGGCCGTGGCGAGGGTGCGGGAGGAGCTTTGCCCGTATTTTCTGACATTCTCCCGTCAAATGGCACTTTGTATTGCAGAGCCAACCCGAAGCTGTTTATATGGGTTAACTTAGGGAATGAGCTGAGAAGAGGGTAAGTTATATGACTCACGTGATGAGGAAGATTTGGCGTGTGAGGCTCCGGTCAAAACAGAAGCCGAGTAGGCTGAGGTTGAGCGAGTTACGTAAGGAAGAAAAAGAAAGGGGTCGAATGATTTTTTTAATTTTATGATTAAATTTTTACAAGCCACCGGAACCCTAGCTCTGGCAGCAAAATTCTGGTAGTGTGACTGGTGTGTACTGCGTGTACCGGCACCGGTAGGGGTAGAGGGCCTTGTGGTTTAGGTTGTGGTTTTGTGGGTGGGTGTTGCAGTCGAGGTGAGCTCGCTTGTGCCGCAAAAAGTCGTTGGTGTGGTTTTAGGTTGAAGAACCTCAATTCGCCACAAGTTGCGTGCGCAGCGCGCGCGCGGGCTAGGTGGGGTTATTGCCCGGGACGATCAGGCTTTTCTGACGGCCTTCGGTGCTGTGGGGTATTGAACTGTAACTGTACTGGAACAGGTATGATATTGTATGATGCCAGCACGCAAACACCGGTATCATATAGGGGGGCTTTTGTCGGATAGTTTTTATCTCACGGCGGAGAGTGTAACTCGAATTTTCCAGAAGTCGTGATAGGCACGGTAAGTTTGTCACTACCGATATTTTCAAATACTGGCACTTTATAATGAGGGCCTGAACTCCGTCCGACCCTAGGGGGATATCCACTGACGAAGCTCCCGACTTGCAGGTTGGAAGGTTTGTCGATACGATAATATGCTAACCAATTTCTCAGTCTCCTGTTTCTACTGTGACCCTAAAGAGCTTGATGGGTGCTGGAGCGGGGAATCTAGCTTTAATTGCTCGATATGATCATCTGTGAAGGCCTTCCCTACCTGCCCTTTAATTGGCTGTGCCATACCGTCGCTCGAATGAGGGGTTCTTGAGAGTCGGGGCGGCCATGGTTCGGCGAGAAAGGAGTTTGTTTAAAGAGGGTCATAAGAACATGAAGTTATTTTCTGTCTGCGTGTTTGCGGAGGGATCGAGAATAGATGGTTGGGCTCTCACCTTGGGTCTGGATACCTGCAGGTCCTGGGTTTTGCGCCAGGGGTAAAGGTACTTGTACACCACTAGTACTGACATTTACGCGGGTAAAATGCAGGATTTCTAGTACCGTATTGGTGTTTGCTTGATACGGTACCCACTGTGCGGTTCTGTGCGCGGAGACCAGCAGACAATCGGATTGAGATGGCATTCTCACAATGAAATTGTTAGAGGAAGTGTTGGTGTTTCGTCACGTGAGACGGTTGAGATTACAAAATGATGCGTGTGCACGCGAGTACCGGCACTGCTGTACGAGTATCGTACTGTACTCGTACTTGGTGCTCGCATGGTGGGCTAGACTAGACAAGAGGAGTCCACTATCCACTCGAGTATCATACAAGTATGATACTGTACTCGAGTAACTTAATCAATGATGCTTACTCGATTCCCCTGGAAAGTGTTGATCATACCAGTACCGGTACCCGAGTACTGTACCCTACTACTACCGGTACTCTACTCGAGTACCGATATGCTCCTATTCCCAAGTGCCAGGACTGAAGCAGACAAATTTCCCACCCCGGCAAGAACCTTTATTACATACAAGTAGATCTTGTCAACCCGAAATAGCCTTGGAACTGAAACCGAAACCCTGGTAGTATGGCGGCCTAAGCAGTCTTTTCTAGAGCAGGTCTTAGGAGCCTGCTGGTTCCGGATATTAACCCACCTTCGAATATCATCGATACACTGGGACACCATAGGAACGAAGTGAAGGGTGTTGGAGCTATAATATGACACTTTGCGAGTACTCTACAGTACAGTTTAAAGTTATCTGAGGAGCGGGACCTTCGCCCGTATACTTTCGAGCGAGGCCCAACAAAGCTAGGTGTAGCCGGGACCTAGCAGGTAATCTACTCGCATAGGCGGGTGAAAGCGTGTATCTCCCTCAGATTCGCCGGTCCATGTTATGATACAGCATCCTATGATACTACTGTAACTTAGTAAGGGATTTCTTAGCATCTCTGGCCTCCATGATGCTGTTACGAGTACTTGCGGTTTGTAAGTACTAATACTGTAGAATACAACACCAAATTGTACGAGTAATCACTATCCTTGGAATTTCCGTATACCGGTAAACCCATCACCAATCACCCGCCAGAACCTGGGAATCTAGTGATCGGTCTCTTGTTCCTTCTAATGAGCCAAACTCTCATCCCATCGGACCAACGAACCCTTTTGATCTCCTCGCATTTCAGCCGCATACCCAAACACCAACGATCCTCCAGGTTCACTGCACCTTGAACTCGGATTTTTCGGTGGGGAGGTTTCTCCCATCTCTTGCACCCGCAAAATTAACAAAATTAATTCAATTCCGAAATTATAAATAAATCTATAAACAAAAAAAAAGTTAAAAAAAAAATAGAAAAAAAAGAAAAAGAAAAAGAAAAGAAAAGTCTACAGATTCACCACCACCGCTACCGAAAACGATGTCCGAAACCGATTCCTCATTGCCCTCAAAGCAAGTTCCCCTGGCATCTCTCGCTCCTGGCACCTATGACAACGAACCCGGATTCTTTGTCGCAATTATTAGCCTCCTCTGGCCCTTTTCACCTAGCAGCTCTTCTCTATCCATTTTAGCATCCGAGAAGGATTTTCGCTTGCGTAAGAACCGAGGGCAGGTTAGGGTCAATTTTACTGGTCTCGCAGCGTCGGTAGTGGACCAGACGAAGCTTCAAATTGGGGACCGCGTGATCATCTCGTTGGAAGGGGTCGAGTTTCAACCACTAGACGATGCCACCGAAAGGGATGTTCCATGGGTCGTGGTGTACTCGACTAGATTGGCTATGAAGGTAACTCAACCTTGCTCTTGCAACCCGTACAGGCTTCTACCGTACTAAACGAAACGCTCTTTAGGTGAAGACGACATCCGGCTGGTCCACAATTAACATCGCACCGGATTTGGAGGCATCTCCTACACTCGCAAGCCAGGCCCTTCCGACCACACTAGAAGACACGCGAGCTCTTCCCCCTTCGACACCACTTTCGACCAAGCCGTTCTCGTTTTCAGAGGGCGAGAATGAGTGGAGTACTCCTGGCCTTTTCAAGCGCTCCATAACATGGCTTTCCAACGAGCCGTCATCATCACCACTCCCAACAGAATCACTCTTTGGGGGCGACGATGACTATGACTTGGAGCATAGGAGTAAGCGGCCGAGATTTAGCAACTCATTTCGACTATTAGAGCGGGGGGAGGTTACAGAAGGAGAATCAGAGGGATTAGATGAGGAAATCTCGACGAGAAGCCCCAAGGGCAAGGGCAAACAAGCGCCTAAAGCAGGGACCAGTGGAATGGAACGTGAGGATCAAATCGGGGACGGTAATGTGAGCTCTGTGCGAATTGGTACCTCAGAGGAGATGTCAGTTGATGCAACAGAGGCTGCGGGAGCTGGCAAGACACCAGATCGGCGAATGAGAATTCCCATGCCCCCACCACCCCTGTCTCCTCTGGATACTAGAATGGGTGGAGAAGATATGCCGGATTCGCCATCATTACGCCCTGTTCTGTCCGCCAACCTCCCACTTATCTCCCCATTTATGAATCGTGGATTATCTGGGGCTGATTACATGAGTCTGAACGATACTCCGACTACCAATACCGAGCCCGAAGGAATACCCGTTCCCATAAGCTCTGATATTACTGGCACGACCCCCACTCCTGGTCAAGCTATCTTAACGATGGCGAGGGGGGAGGTGATACCTAAACCGAGCACACCTGAGGCCACCAACTATCTATCCGTTTCGGACCAGCGGAGGGCTTCACTCTCTGATGATGAGAGGCAACTAAGTGATATTGACAGTGAGAAAGATTCGCTCTTTGATGAGCCCTCTGATGGTGAGACTGCTCACCATCTGGCGCAGAGACGAAAGATGAACGCAAGGTTCGCAACCACCTCTCAGCCCTCTAAGCTCAGTATAGAGATCACTTCTTCGAGGATGAGTGAAAATTTCGCAACACCACGCTCAGGGAAACCAAAAACGCCCTTCCTTTATCTGCCCACGCCATCGCCAAAAGTTGAGAAACGTTCCTTGCATTTCCCTACCAGTGCCCTTCCAAAAATCAGTTCGGGTTACTCGGGAACAAATGACGGTTTCGAATTTAGGTCTCCAACTGAAGGGAGGAGGTCCTTTCTGTGGGGAGAGGGGAGAGGGTCATTTCCTAGCAACCTTTCGGCTTACTTTGGCCGTCCGGTGGAGAGCGAGGATACAGGGGTGGATCATGAATCCCCCTCCTCAGAGAAGCACGACAATAACTCTGAATGCCAGTCTTCAGGCAGTAGATCGGTAAATGACTCTAACTCTAATCCAGAAACCGTAGCGGAATCGGATCTGGGCGGTCAACAATCAGACTCTGCCTCTGAGTTCGAGTCGGGTGTTACTACAAACGTAAGCCGCACACATAGAGTCGATTTATGTAATGTTTTTGCTAACTTCTAACGCTGCAGCTATCGGATTTCCCAGCCTTGTGTTCTCTAACTTGGGGCGCGCTGGTTGACATCATCGGAGTGGTAACACGGAGAAAACCTATCCAACGAGCCAAAGGCGGACAAAAAGATTTCTTCATCTCCATGAGATTGGTCGATTCATCAACCCCCTACGGAATAGCAGCCACGGCTCTCAGGCCTCACAAAGAGGCCCTGCCAATTGTGGAAGTGGGGGATGTGGTGCTCCTCCGGGAATTCAAAGTATGGGATCCCGGGCTCGCCTCGTATTTATTTTATTTTTATTTTTATTTGTGCCTTCCTAGCCTTAGATGACTACTAACTAACTAGCGACTGTTGTTCCAGATATCCTCCGTGAAACGTAGCCTTGTGGCTACATCCACATCCAATTCTGCATGGGCCGTTTGGAAAAATCTGGGGAAAGAGAGGGCAGCCGTTGTGTCAGGCCCTCCAGTCGAATACGGCCCAGAGGAGGAAAAATATGTGGAAGGGATTGGAAAATGGTATGGTTCTTTAGATGCAGGCACACGTGAGGATCTTGAGAACGATAGCGGGGATGAGTCGGGGGAGGCTGCGAGCGAGGAATAGATGGTGGATCCGAGAGGCACATTGGGTGCAGGATCAGATAAGGGCTGCTGTCGCGCTTCCGCAAGTACCGGTAACACTGGTGCGGTATGATACAGTACCGCGCAGTGTATAAGATACCGGAGCTACCGGAACTAGGAGAAATTAAATGAATGACGAATCATAAATGAATTCCCCCGCGCATGATGTATGGTGCTAGGGCGAATGGGGTGCAGGTTACCGCGTTCTCCCAGCCTTTTTTATCTTAGATTGCCCAGGCATAGCACATGCGAAAATAGTTTAGCGTTGTTACTTTGAAATGAAAATTTTTATCAGACCATCTGTTAAGTCTAATCGATCCGGATCAGATTAGCAAGTGGAGAACGCGCTTCCTTCTCTGCCCCCCAGAGTGTGAGTCTAACCAAACATGAATTCAGCAAACAGGCAGAGTAAGTCCTCTTAAATGCCCCCCCTTCCATCCCCCCCAATCTCCCCAGTCCGAGAACTCCCTTCACACACATACTACCGAACTCTTTGAATCTTTCTTAAACCCTAGATCCCCCCCCCAACATCTGTTATCCTCTTTCCACACCCTTTCTTGGGGATGCCGCCGATACCAATATCACTTCTCTCGATAAACAGCTTTGCCCCAAGATATTCCTTTTTTCCATCCTGTTATCCCGCTAATCCGCCATCGACGCCGTTGAAACAACTGTCGTAAAAATGTCGGGTGGTTCCATGTCCCCGATTTGTAAGTAGTATCTTGTTTGACGGATTATCACTCGGTATTTCACCCCAACTAACTATTTTCCAAGCGATCTCCTCGCCATTGTCTGCGAGTAGTCCCGGGCCGCCAGCTCTTGCTCCTAGAGCCTCCTCAGTTGTTAGTAACGGTGCTGCTGCTCCGAATACTATTGTTACGCACAAGGAGTGGGTTGTCCCACCACGCCCCAAGGTTAGTCATTCCGGGAATGGTGACAGAGGGATTGGATTAGGTATTGATTTTAGTACTCTAGCCTGGGAGGAAGGCTTCCACTGAGACTCCACCAACGGTAAGCTCTGGTGGTGTAATGCAATAGCAGCGCAAAGCTCACGTTGTGCAGAAGCGAAAGGCTCAAAACCGGGCGGCCCAACGGGCGTTTAGAGAACGCAAGGCTGCTAGGGTCAACGAACTGGAGGACAAACTCAAAGAATTACAGGCCGATCATGAAAGCCACGATCGAGTTTCCAGGGATCAAATCCAGCAGTTAACGGAGGATCATGTGCGTCTGACGAAGGAACTTGCGGAATACAAAATAAGGATGGAAAGTCTCCAGAAAGAACTCGATTTAATCCGGCAATTAAAATCTGAGGATCAAGCGTCGAATTCAGTTGCTCAAGTTGCATCGCCGGCCCCATCTTCGGGCCGTGACACCTCCTGTGGAGGGAATTGTACCTGCACAGATGAATTAGATCAGCTGCTGTGTGTCAAGAAGACCGCTGTCACTTTGAGCGCTTCGTCTGTCCCACTCCGCCGCAGGAGCGGACAAAAAAACCCACAGCCTTCCCCAGAAAGCAGCCGAGTTTTAGATCCTACAGGCTGTGGTCGATGCTCGAGAGAAGGGTTATGTGCTTGTATGACTGAAATTGCTGCAGCAGGACCTTCGATAAAAAGGCCCACGTCTCCTAGTCAGAATACACCGAAGCGTACTCGCACAGGGGATTATGCCGAGCACGGTTCTAAGGAGCTCGAGATTGACTTTACAGATGCATATTTGACTAAATCAACACCAAATCCTCCGATCACTCAGATGCCGGACCCCTGTGGGTTTTGCTCGGATGGGACGCCTTGTGTTTGTGCCGAGGTTGCGAACTCCTTGATTGAAAATGATGACTCTGAGGAGAACCACAGCACCAAGTTACCACCTTTAAGAGATGGACATGGCTCGGTTTTAACGAGTCATACTCAGCAAGGGCTCGAGAGACCTGTAGCTTTATACCCCCCGATGAATACTAGTGCTGTGAAACTCACTTCTCGGCCGAGCGGTTGCCAACCCGGAGGCTGCGCGCAATGTCAGAACGACCCATTATCAACCCTGTTCTGTCAATCGGTGGCTACGAAAATGGATGGTGCCGAAAAATCAGGGTGCTGTAGAGGAGGCTTATGTGGTGGTGATATTGGAGGCTCAAGGCCAAGTGTTGGCGACAGCAAAGAGAAGGGAAAAGTCGATGAAGGTGCCTCGGAGAAGGGAACGTTCATCCCCTGCAGTGCAGCATACCAGACACTCTCCCGCCATCGCGCATTCGAGGATGCAACGACTGACCTGGGCAGTCTTGTTCGTCCTCTAATGGTACGGAGTCTGGACGGAAGTTGCCCTCAGATTGAGGTTTCAAGTATTCGGGAGGTACTCAGAAGGCTAGATAGAGGGTTTGGCTCGGATGCGGGCAAGTATACGAAATAATGAATGGCTAGAATGGTTCCGGGGCGCGGCGTATTCGGCTTTACTCTTATTCTTGCTTGGGGATTTTTTGTGGATATTTATTATGATAGCAGTGCGATCTTGAGGTCCTGTGTTTGGGATGAACGATCAGTCTCTCCTGTGCAGCACTGTACGAGTACAGTATCCTGCAAAGCCGGCAGCAAGGCATGTGCAGAGATACGACATGTGACTTTGCGGTATCGAGGTGGGAAAATAAAATAAATAAAAAAGTAATAAAAAAGAGAGAAGAAAATTTAAGGCAGTGTACCGGTATCATAACTGGGTTATTAAATTTCTATCGCCAAGGTGGAGTCATTTTTCAGAATTCTAACCTCTCGCAATGGGGCCATCGTATTTAACTATCCCGCAATTAATTCCCGCAAACCACCAGAGATGGAACAGGTCATTTTTTTAGATTGTTGATCACCATACTCGGTTAAATCGCGGCAGGAACAAGTGGGGCATAATCTTGTCTAAGTTATATGGCGAGCCTTCATTAGTAGCCAGAGGAATAAGGAGAGCAAAATATTGAAGTGTCTTAACTTACGAGAGAGGACTTGGGTGAGGATTTTGTCAGACCAAGTTAGTTATCATACAAGTAACTTAGAGCAGAGCAGTCTTGCCAACAATTACGATACCGGTAACATACTTACCATGCTGCGCCCTTGGAATATGGAATTTGAACGAAACATCCACTGGCCGGCTTGCGATACGGGTAACCATCTTCCTTCCTCCCTTTCGGGGTAACTTTATTTTTCCTTTCGTTGCGCAAGGCATCTGTTCTCACTAGAGTCATGAGCTCTACTAGCCCAGTGCGGTGCCGCAGGGCACACACAAGGACGACACTAAATCATCGGTTTTGGAGATGAGGAGAAACTTATCATACGAACGTTGCGATAACTTGTGCGATGGTCCAGCCAATCCATCAAGAGTCCACACGGGGCAGAAACCACAAACCCCCATAATTCGACCAAAGTCCCATCAGACCGAGTGAGAGTTTGTGACCACTACACTCCCGCCAAGATTCCCCTCTCGGCCCGATATCGCACGCTTCCCGCCCACGACCTGGTGTGCTTGTGGTGGCCTCCTCCGAATATCATGACTTACCCCCGCCAGTATAGTGAATGAGAAATGGTATCGTATCATTTTTCGTAGGAGCCGGATTGGAGCGAAGTTAAGGGCAACTCCCCCCCCAGCTGCTACGGATGGGTAGACACGGTAGGGTTATAGGGGATACCGATATCCCCGATATGTTGTTATGGCAGTTGAGGATTGGGGGGGGGGCTTCGGCGGAGAAGTGGGGTTTAGTGCTGAGCTTCGGCATCCCGGGATTGGTACGCTTAGGGCTTCGGTTATCCTGCCTTCTGACAAGATTATTGTTTTTAGATATAGGGTGCTCGAGCACACCCCCTGCTGTGCAATATCATGACCGTAATGTGTGATTTATAGTCCAACTACCGTAATTCCGAATGATCGGATACTATGCTCTACCTACCATTGGAGATGTCACGCCCCCTCCGGCAATCCTAATGCTGCTTCCTATTTCCCTAAACGACTGAACGACTCCCTCCCTCCCCCACACTATCCTCTCTGCCTCTTTTCCGGTGAAGGAGGTCTTAGACGGACCGGAAAGTAGTTACATATGATAGCACAGCATTCGGCTAGGAGTATTCGAGACTCCACGGCATGCGCTGCACCACAATGGGCGCCTTAACTCGCTATCATGATGACTCCACCTTCCCCAGAAAACAACTCACAAGGTATCACTCGACTTCCCTCACTCCCACAATCCACGGTCATGCCCACACACCTCATCTCCGGAAACGAAAAGGAACAAAAAAAACAAGAAATAAGTTATTCCGCACCAAAACAGACAACAGGATATACTCGCCCGGCTTGCACACCCCCGTACCGACTTCACCCTGGCTGAGCGCTCCTTTTCGGGCCGGGCTAACTTATGATACTACTTATACCATGACAGGGGGAGAACGCTGCCGGTGCGGTTTGGAACATCACAGGCGGCGCGCTGAGCGAGATTTTGCGCGATATTATACGACGCTCGTATCATATGGTTGGTACTGTACCGGAGTGAGTAGGGAGTATCACGGTAGTTGTGTTCTGCCAATAAATTGCCAGATAGCACACGGCACAGACATGCATATGCAAAAACTAGGTAACTGGGCCTATCGTGGCAGGCTTGGTAACAACGACATTCCCGATCTAGGGGTAGGACGGGTAGTTGGATTTTGATGTTTTTTGTATAATATATATATACATACCCCTAGCTAATCGGCTGAAGTTAATTTGGTGATAAATTGGAATGCTCGGTGCAAAGCACTGGGACTTGA
Source organism: Tuber melanosporum (assembly GCF_000151645.1). NCBI lineage: Eukaryota > Fungi > Ascomycota > Pezizomycetes > Pezizales > Tuberaceae > Tuber > Tuber melanosporum. The sequence continues at coordinate 153,051 of NW_003298828.1, read as the reverse complement.
TTTGCTTATTTAATTTGAAAAGATACGGGGTGTTTGCCACGAATGATATTCTACACTCTCAATTCACCCCCCCCCGGCGAGCAGGCTGTCAAAGGTTTAGAACCACATCCTGGCAACTGACTTTGCTATCCTTCACCACTCCCGCCTCTCTGAGCACGTCGAGGGTCTTATTGAGGTCGTTCTCGTCAACCTCTCGCACGTCACTTGCAAACTTTACGGTGCCTAGCCATTCCCGGGCATCTTCTTTAGAATAATCCAGGTGTGCTGATATGTACTCCACCGCCTCATCTTCGTGGTCGCTAAAGTAGGCGATTCCTTCGTTCACCGCTTCTAGGAACAGACTAACGGTAGCAGTTGGTAGGCTATTCGAGGCGACGATGTGCCAGGATGGCCAGGGTGTGTATATTTCGCCGAGTTTTTTAACCTCGTTAGAGTCGTAGTATTTTCTGTGAAAGTCAATCACTGGAAGACATAGGTTAAGGTATGGGTTGTCAAGGGGAGGTTACTTAGAAGTGTAGTGTTCCCACATAAAAGCATCCGCCTTCCCAGCTGTAGGTGTTTTCCACGAGCGTCAGCTCATGATTCCCCTTCACCCAGTCCTTCCAAAAATCAAATCATCTATGGGAAAAAACGAGAAAAAGGAAGAAAAGAACACAAACAATTAACTCCATCCCTCAACCCCTTGAAATCGTCCAAGATCACAAATTCAAACGGCTCCTTCCCCTCTCTCAACCACCCATGAGCCTGGGCTAGCACAAACCCCATAACATAGCTTCCGCTCCCAATCCTTGAAACTCCCAACTTCCCACCGGCTAGTTTCTCCACGTCGTCAATCCCTTGCTGCGTCCCCGTGGAAATCGCCCAGCACAGCGGCGTGGCAACGTACTTGCCTGCTATCTTGAAGTCGCTGTTGCCATTCGCGATCGCCGAGATCCAGCCTTCGGTTAGGCCAATTGCGATGGAGATTTCGCCCGAGGAGAGGGACTTGACCATGTGCCCTGTGCCCGACGGAAAGGGTATCAAGGTGACCGAGAGGGAGCGAGAGGCGAAGAAGCCATGGGCCTCGGCGAAGTGGAGGGGGGTAGAGAAGTGCTCTGTAAGTTGTCAATTTGTTAGCACTTTATGGATATACACCCGTGAAAGGGGAGATAAGGGGTAGCTAACCGGGAACATATCCTATTTTGATACCCATTTTCCTAAAGATGAGGTCGTGATTGGTGTTTTGATAAGGATTTAGAGCTTCAGATTTGAAGCTTCGACAAGTTGGTTGGATAGTAGACTATGGCATGCTGGCTTTCTGCTACTGCATGGCAGCGGGGTTGCAGCCGGTATTATCGCGAGGCTTACTAAATTTTACATCACTCCTCCTCTAGACTCCTCCCTAGATCGGAGTACCGGTATTATTCACTAGTAAAACAACGGGGACCCCACTAGGCATCTAAGGATGTAATGTGTGCCCAAAAACTGGGTGATTTTTCCATTACGGCAGCATATACTCTATGTGAGCAGAAATCTATAGGTTCGGGTGAGTCGTCGGGCAGAAACTATCCAGACAGCAGCTGCACCGAGTGATAAATGGTGACGCAAGCTATCCCTCCAAATCTATATCCGGAACAGAGGATCGTAAATCACACTCTATAGCCCGGGTAGCACCAGATGTACCTCTAAACCGCGGATTTACGGACCCATACAGCAGGCAACCATATTATTCATTCTGCGAAACTAGAGCATGAGCGCTGGAGCTACAACTCGTGAACAGAATTAGAGGAGATAGCATTAGTGCAGGACCTGATCACTCCGGAACTACCTCCCCCTACCGGTCCGACATTATGGTAACCACCACGGCCTTGTAACCCATCATCCGCTACTACAACACTTTCAGGGGAAGCTGGTAATGCCGGAGGGTTTAAATAACGAGACGATGGCCAAAAGAGTGCTCGTAAACGCCCCAAAGCGAACGTAAATGGCGTAGTAATCTCAACCGTATTTCTACCACTTGTCATGGAGGTCTCCACCAGCCTCCCCGTATAAGCCGCTTTCCCGAAAGGGGCATGGTAGGGGAATGAGTAGGATGGGCTAAGATTATCTACAGACCTGAGGTGGCGCTCTTCGTTAATCTAACCCTTAAGGAAAGCTAGTCTTTTTATTAGTCCACGTCATTTTAGTCTCGGGTATCGGAGCATACTCGAGTAGAGAGCAATGACTACTATGCATATCTCTTAATTCGAGACCCATGCTCATCAAGGACAGGCAGAACGAGAAGTGAGGAGTGCAACAGCATGTCACACAGAGGAGGTACGAGGAGTGCTAGTCTAGATGTCCGTCAATTCTTTTATCGATCCTTCAACTCCTACGAACCTATGCTAAGGGCCGGAAGGAGCAAAAAATCTACAATAAGCCATGAGAGTGACACTTCTGCAATGGAAGAACTCCCATTTACTCTCATCTGGGGTCAAAACTGGCGCTACCGTACGAGTCATGCTTTGGGCTATCTGTATGTGCACCGATGGATCAAAAGGGTTCAAAAAGAAATGATTTGGGCGCGATTCGAACGCGCGCTCTTTCGAACTACGGATTTTGATCAGATAGACCTAAACGTAGCGCCTTAGACCACTCGGCCACCAAACCACATGAGACATTGATCTCTTGCGATATATTCACATTTATTGTGTTATTCACATAGAATGCTTGTCGACATGACCATTAAATTTCTCCCTCCCTCCCCGAACACCATAATCAAACTAAACCCAAACAAGCATTTGCCCTATACCATTTCTAGAGGCATATGAGGTCTCTGTTCTGTAATTCGATGTATGAATATTATCATAGATGACTCTTGTCCCCAGAGTCGTTGAACCACTGGGTTAGGGGTATCATAAATGCAGCTGCTTAGCACGTTCAGTATCCTACCCCGAGCCGGCGCACCGCTTATACTGGCGACAGCGTCTTCGCAATCCCTTAGTCTACTCCTTTCCAGTGCGATAACCTCACCACTTCCCTGAACTCACCAGACCTTTCACAGAAACAGTTCCTCGCTATGCGGTTGCCCACAATACTCGGAGCTGCTGTTTTGGCATCCTTTACCTCATCTGTTGCTGCCACGGCCCTTACATACAAGCTCGCCCCTAACGAGAGACAATGCTTCTACTCAACCGCTGACAAGAAAGGGTCTAAGGTGGCCTTTTACTTTGCTGTAAGATTTTTCTCCCGCGGCGCTCAGGTCTTTTTCCCCCAGTCCTAACCGTTTAGAACAGGTTCAATCGGGTGGTTCTTTTGATGTCGATTACAAAGTGACGGGTCCGAACGAAAAAATTATTCTTGATGGGTCCAAGGAGAGGCAGGGTGATTTTGTCTTTACCGCGAACGAGCCCGGAGAATATAGCTTCTGCTTCTCCAATGATATGTCTACATTTGCCGAGAAGATGGTGGACTTCGAGATTGCTGTACGAGCACTGTTTTCCTGTTTGTCCTAGCTCTACTTACAGGTACCCAGGTCGAGAACGAAGCTCGAGCTGAGCTCCCGTCAAAGCAAGGTACCTCCCCCGAGCATCTTTCATCCCTCGAGGAGTCACTTTTCAAGCTCTCTGGTCAACTCTCCACCATCTCCCGTAACCAAAAGTACTTCCGCACCCGTGAGAACCGCAACTTCAGCACCGTCCGCTCAACCGAATCCCGAATCTTCAACTTCTCGGTTATTGAGTCCCTTATGATGGTTACGATGTCGTGTCTCCAAGTCTTCATTGTTAGGTTCTTTTTCCAAGGTGCACGCAAAGGTGAGATAACCCCCTTACTTCTCCCCGTACAAGCCCCTTAATCAACTCACGAATCTTCGTGTTCGGTTTTGCTTGCCCCTTTCGCCACTCTCATTCCGCTAAAGCATATAGCAGGTTATGTGTAAATGGGACGTGCATATTTTTCTTTTTTCTATGGATGATTTTATTTGTATTACAACAGATATTTTTTCAGTCAATGGAGTTGTGATATCAAAAGTCCGTACGAGCCATTCCGTTATGACATGTTTTGCTGGGTTAGGAAATACTCGTATATTCTGGTGGGTTGTGAAGTGTGCAAACGACCGGGTATGATAGCATGCTTTTTTGGTTTTTTTTTCTTCCAATACGGTCACAGCGCTAGGCAGTGTTCGTTTTAACGGGGAGTTCAAAAGTAATTGACATTCAAGGGAACACATCGGGCATCTGCTATCCAACAAGAAGAATAAAACGCTAGTCACGACGGGGGGAGGGGTGGTGGGTATCATTAGTGAATATCTTTACAGAAGACCATCTATGCATGCAGAAAGAAATCCTTTCTATGATATAATGGAAAACAGGGACCACCGCAATGATGCCGCACAACAAAGAATAGTGAGGTAAATGAGATACCTGCCCCTCATAGCATAACGACGGAACTCAATCGACCCAACACCCCTTCCCATCCCCTCCCCCCCAACTCCAGAAATGTTGCAATGTCCGAGATAGGTGGCAACTCGAGACCGCCGAACGAAGAAAGGAGCGAACGAACGATGAAAAGGCGCAACAAACCTATACAGCACGTTAAAAAACAAGGATCAAACACAGACGACACACGAACCAAAAGAAATAAATAATAATAATAAAAAATACAAGAAATTATGGAAAAACAAATGAAGAATATGAAAAGAATTTACATCCAATCAACTTCCTCCCCTTCTGGTAAATACGGTATCTCAATCAACCCGGAACTCTATCTCTGAATAATACGCCTGCGAGAAATAAATGGTTAACCAAACGAAGCAGTATAATACATGACTCCACCGATCTTTTTTTTCTTCTTTCTTTCTTTTTTTTTTAGTTTTTTCCCTCTATTAATTGTAGTTTGTAGTAAGTAGGCGGGCATACACTTGTCCTCCTTGCAAGGGAGTATATATAAATATATATGTATGTGCGCCCACCTACCTACCAAGATAATACTACACCCCATCTAAGTTCAATTGCTCACATTTATTCCCTAACTTGGACACCTGCAAGAACACGTCTGTGCCGTAGCCGTCGAGACTGTGCAATTCCAGACTACCGGCCCAGTACTCGGCGTACACCCTGCTCATGGGCAGGCCCATTCCCAGTCTAAGGTTCGGTGGCCGAGAGGTCAGTCTAGAGAGGGAAGTGTCCATGCTCTCCCTGCGGGAGTGCGTGTGCGCCGTTTTCTGCAGCTCCTGCAGCGTGGCGGCCATCTTCGGTACCTGGGAGAAGTTCTGGAGGTAATTGATTGCGCGGGGCCCCTTGGCGAAGGACCATAGGTGAGCGAGTTCAGCTATGGGTATTCCACCACCTTGGTCGGAGACGCGAAAGATTATGTGTTGTTTCGTATGGCAGATTAGGATTTTGATGGGTGGGAGGGAAGTGGAAGACTGGCTGTGGTGGTCGATGGTGGCTTGGATGGAGTTGCGCAGGAGCTCGCCGATTATGTATTCCAGGTGGGAGGGAATGTATGGAAATGTCGTGTCCAGGCGGCCCTCGATTTGGATCTCGGGAATGGGCGAGGTGGAGCCGTTGGCCTCCCGAGCGAGTTCTAATGTGTGCTTGCCGACTTGCTCGACGACTTCTCGCGCGTTGCAGCGGAGGAAGACCTCGCCGACGAAGTCGTGGGGCTGGTTGCTCACGGAGTCGGGGAAGTGGAAGGGGGAGTTGAAGGTGTCTGTTAACGCTAGGTGTTGTTCGGCTATGACTCTTCTAGAAATTCTCTAATGCGGGGGTTCAGCCGCCGAGTGATCCAAGATATATAGAAGGAGGGGAACGACAGGGTTTCCACATACACTCCGAAGAATAACATTCATAAACCTGTCCAATTCATGCGACGGTACCAAATCATTACACTCCAGCACGCCCATAGCGAGACTCGGTATGACGGTAAGATGCTCTTGCAACGCCGTCTTGACAATTTCGCAGAACTTCTCGTTATCCTCGAGACTCTTAATCTCGGGGATCCTACGGAAGGACTCGAAGGCTTTATAGTACAGCTCGTACACCTCCGATAAATGCCTATTCGTGACGACCACGTACGGCAGCTTCTGCATATCGCGGATGCGATGGGCTATGCGCAGGGGGAGCTCGGTGCGCACATAGTTTGCCGAGTCTATGATCTTCTTCTCGTCCAAGTTGCGCCCGCCAAAGAAGACTAGTTGGCGGAGGGATATGGGGCGGGCTGGCTGAGCTACGTAGGAGTCCAGGACTCCTGAGGCACGCCAGCGGGGATTGTGTTGAATTGAGGAGAGGTGTCGAGCATTGATCTTGGTCGTTATGGCGGCAGTGATTGGGATGACTTGGGAACGGAGTATTTTTGCATGTGAGCCGACAACAGCTTGGGTCAAGGACGATTCTAGCGAGCTGGCGCACTGTCGCATTCGCGACGAGACCTGAAGGATTGTAGACATCCCCGCGTAAATGCCATTGATCAATGGACAGGTTAGGGAAGGGGGGGGAAGAGTGGAGTGGGTGAGGAGGTGGTAGGTATGATAGGAAGGACGAGGAAGGTCGAGTCCGTGAAGGGTGTGTACGAGTAGTCCTCTGTGCTCTGCCGAGTCACGGGAGTTGGGTAACGTTCATGACAAGTATCATACCACCATCGATGGCACCGTTAACTTAAGTGCGGGTTTGGGTTTCGAAACTCTTGAGGGTACCGTGCCACACACTTACCCTAGGGTTAAGTTATGTACCGCTGGGCACGACGTGGGGCATCCTTGGTGCAGAATGCCGAGTTTGTTCGACATAGTACGATAGTTCCCCGCACAAACTTTTTTTACTCAATGCCCGCGAATTCGATAGAATGGGTAAAGTATCGTACAGTACAGTACTATACCGATATGATGCTCGAGCACAGTTCCGGCACTATACTATGATACCAGTCTACTCGTACGATACCCACTGCCCGCCATAAAACAATTCCTGTCAGTCAAACCAGATGGAGTACTCGGGTATGGACGTTAGTGATGAGACGGACAGGGGTTTTTGTGTCTGGGCGCTCATACTGTCAGAGGGAAAAAATTATTTTAATTTGGTAGGTGTCATCACTCACGTCCATACCCGAGTACTATGAAAGAATGGAATATATATCCAATACCTACCACCAGTAATAGAATAGATACGTATCCTGACCCAGTCCATACCGTATACCAAAATAGGGGGGAATAAAAGATTTATCCATTCTTTAAGGATTGTCTCAGAGCAATTGACGGATCCCTGATGCCTGTGGACTAACAGATTTACCAAGTCAAGCTGCCATAAAATAGTTCGGATAGGTCCTCATGCCAAGAAAATCGAGAGGGAGAAAACACCTCCATAATTCAAAGTTTGACCCAAAAAAGTTGAAGTGAAGATTTAGAAAATTTTCTGCAGGGTTCGAGTAATTCCCAAATCTTTCTGTGACCTTCTCCAATCTCTTTTAGTCTATGCTTGAAGGATTTTTAAAGAGACAAGCAAGAGCACGTAAAAAAAAAAATTGAAAAAAAATTTGTTGTTCACCGAGATGTGAAATCCTATGGATTGTACGGTACCGGTATACCGGTATATATATCTTTTTGCCAAGAATGGTATTGTAAAGGCATCTTCCTATTTTTCATGGTGTTTGAAGGTTTTTCCATTAAATTTTACAATAGTTGCACTCCATAAAATTTACTCTTGTGGCCGAGTTGAAGATGGACACCAATAGTGGCATTCCCATTGAGAATGTCCAACTCCAGCTCGGCCACGGGAGTACGAGTAGTTATTGGGTAGCGTATTCTGTTATGGCGGGCAGTGAGTACCCATGCTATCGTGTTCGCGGGCATTGTCTTAGTTTTTCCTTTTTTAATTTTACACGGGTGAGGGGTAAAAGTGCAAAAAGGATACCAGTTATCATATGATACCCCGCGCTGATTTATTTCGAATCCAGCTTACCGGTTTCGACATGACCGAGCTCTTCTCGTACAAGTACGAGTAGGAGCACCGCAGATCTCTGTCGCTGCTAGATCTATTTAATTAAGTTGGAGGCTGGGGGGCGTGACGCTCTACCGGTATCACGGTTGTGAACCCGAGGCGTGGGTTTCGGGGCGAATAAGCTCACTTGTAATAGTGGTGTTTCGGACTTGGCAGCCCTGGTATGGATCTAGGATGCATCAGTGCAATGAGTTCTTGGAGAGCTGTGAGCGAATCCCCAGGAAGATGGGGAATCCGAAAGACCCATGGCTTAACCAAATTTTGCACCATGGCGGGCTAAACTAGTTTACTTGGGCTTCGAAACGTCAAATGCCTGGCAAGGAAATGGATGGCGGTTCGAGTGAGCTCCTATGACGGATGCCCGAATCGAAATACCTTTCGGGGTGGGTTCGGGGAGCAGGGAGGGGGCGAAGGAAACTCCGCATGAAGTGTTTTTTTGGAGGGGGGGGCTAATTCCAGTGGCTACTGTACCGTAAAATATTATAGTTATTAAGGCTACTCGTGAAAAAGAACATGCTGGGGACTAAGCTATTCAGGGGCATAATGGGACAAAGCGATTTTCGACTTTCCTTTAGAAGGACCCGCCGTGCCAGCACCGGTATCGGTACTAGAATAGGAGACGGCCAGAGAGGGGTAAATTACCAGTATATCTACCACCAAGGTCACAAGGGCTACATCCCGTGGGGAAATCTTGCTGATAAAGCACTTGGGAGTCTTGATGCGACACCTGAACAATGCTATAAATTAAAGAATAGTCAGCACGGCCTAAAGAAATGGTACTATATCTTAGATCGGTGTGAGCGATTTTACGCCTGGGGCTCCAACAATGAAACACCTGAATATTATTGATTACGTAAATATCATTGAAGGAGAGAGCAAATTGTGGTCAACGTATCACACTGTGGTGCAGTGTTGAAAACAAACGGGGTGCGCTTTTAGTGCACGCGAGCAAACGAGGGGCTAGTTCAAGCGGTGGTGGTGAGGCAATTTGGGATTCCTCCTCCAGGCTTCAGCTCCCTGAGCCGCAATATCAGACAAGGGCAACAGGGAACCCTTACCTGCGGAACCCTCGCATAATGTCGGCGGTGAACTCCCTTCATGTGAGAACAATAATATTATAATACGGTCTCTAGGGGAGCACCAGTGTGTTACTAGGGCCATGTCGCCACATGAAGACACCGATAGGGTAGTTGGTGTTCGGGTTGGATTCTCCATCTTTACATCGTATCCTCGCAGTGGGATGGCGATACGGTAAGGATGGCCCTGAGGACAGAGTAGGGTCGGGGCGCTGTGTATCGTACTCGAGTACACACAGCTCGTGATCCTATGTGCATTGGGAGTTTATGGTTGAATTTTAAACCTTTGGTGGGCGTGTGATGGCTCTCTCCTGCTCACCCCGAAGGCATTGTCGTTCAACTCCCCAGCAGGGCAAACATGGCGGGCCAATAGCGGTATGGGTGCATTTCGAACCTAGAGATTTGGGATGGAGGGATACAGGTTCTGTGGGAAGGGCTGTTTCGATATATAACACTGCTGTATGGTGCTCGAGCACGGATGCTTGCATGATAGAACAATGCCCATGCTAAGCTATCATCATATTGGGGGATCACTGGTAGCAATTCCAGCCACACATGTCACCGGTGTGGTACGGTAGAAAAGCCCCACTGGGAGCCCCGCAATAAGCCACACTTACGCATACGCATACCTCGGTGACCACCTCCTTTCGAGCTTCCGTCGCGGTTTCCCTAAACCCTCTCTTCAGAATCCGACCTGGTATCGAAAGAGACCCCCCAGTCTTGCACCTAGCTTTTCAAGAGCAGCATTGTGAACTTCCTTCAATCGCCACCCTACTGTTCGCCCCTTTCTCCCATCATCTCCTCCCACCTCCTATCATCTCCCTCTCTCATCAAGCACCGTCATCTCACATCAGGTATGTTCCTCCCATCACTGACAATCGTGTTAAGATCGATAAGAATCATTGCTTGTGCTGCTCACAATTTCTATTGTCATGCCAAACACCGAGCCCCAGCATAAGCACTCTCCACCCATCCCCCCCCCGTTATCCTCCTATTCAGCTCCCTCTCGTGCACCGCTCCTCCTCCACCACCACTTGGGACCTATCCCTAATCTAGCGAGCCCCCTTATTTAGTCTCGGTCCCGATTTTGCGTCAAGATAGCTTTCACTCCCTACCCGTCCCTCCACATTCGCCCCACTTGTTCTAACGGGTGGGCATTATAAAACAAAAAATTCTCCGTTAATTTCGCTCTCCTCTGTCGGTATAATGGACATAGTAAGTGCACGGGCTTTACTAATTCACCGCGTAACATGATACACCCTACCTGAGATTATGCGCCGCTGACAAAGGGGTATTATTGATGAACAGTCCGACGATCAGGCTATGGTCATAGACGGGTTGGACCAAGACAACGGAAAAACTCAAGATGTCACCATAATAAGTCCACAGCAGTCGATAGATTCCGGTTCTGCTGATGACAAGGACTCTATAGTGTTGGCCGATGACTGTAATAATTCCCCACTGGTATTGTTGAAATTTTAACTGAATTGTTGTAAAGATGAAGCTATGAAGAAAACCCTTCTTCCAGATCTCCCCGATATCGAGACAGAAGATGAGACTACCTATACATGGAAGATTGAAAATTGGAGAAAAATGGAGCGGAGGTCCCATGGTCCAGCATTTCATTGCGGCGGCTCTCCATGGTACGGAACTGAGTGGCATTGCCGATAATTACCTACGAATGTCTACTAACAGATCCTTAGGCGTGTTCTCTTTTTTCCGCAAGGAAACAATTGCGACTTCACATCTTTCTACCTTGAGCAAGGCTTTGACGAAAAACCTCCGGAGAGTTGGTATAAATGTGTTCAATTCGGACTTGTGCTCTGGAATCCGAATGACCCATCGGTACACGTGACACACCGTGAGCCTTCCTAGTCTGTTGGATATGATAGTTGTGCGTTTTCTGACAAGGTCTCCGGCTTTAGAGGCCCATCATCGTTTCACGGCCGATGAAGGTGATTGGGGGTTTACGAGGTTTACTGAGCTAAGGTCGTTGATGTCCACAACAAAGGAAAGGGCACGGCCACTCGTTGAGGACGAATCCGCGAACCTCACAGCATACGTTCGTGTCGTAAAGGATCCAACGGGTGTCTTATGGCATAACTTTCTGAAGTATGCTCCTTGAACAATCTAGTGATCTTTGGTGCTAAATGTCAACTTAGCTACGATTCAAAGAAAGAAACCGGTTATGTTGGACTCAAAAACCAAGGTGCTACATGCTACCTGAATTCTCTATTGCAATCGTTATACTTCACCAATAGCTTTCGGAAGGTATATATATATATCTATATATCCGACTTTGAGGTATATGGGAACATGTTTTAATGAAAATTCATAGGCTGTCTACCAGATCCCTACCGAGAACGAACCGCTCTCAAATAGCGCACTCACTCTGCAGCGCTTATTTTATCTCCTCCAGACGTCCAATGAAGCAGTTGGGACCTACGAGCTCACACGATCCTTTGGATGGGAGACACAGGATATATTCGCCCAACAAGATGTCCAGGAACTCAATCGCATTTTAATGGAGAGCTTGGAACAGAAGATGAAAGGAACCGAGGCAGAAAATTCTCTGACAAAATTGTTTGTAGGGAAGACGAAAACCTATATCAAGTGCATCAATGTGGACTACACGTCCGAGAGGATTGAGGACTTTTGGGATATCCAACTCAACGTACGAGGCTTCAAAAACTTGGATGAGTCTTTCAAGGATTATATTGCGGTTGAGACGATGGATGGGGAGAATAAATACTTTGCTGAAGGCCATGGACTCCAAGACGCAAAGAAAGGAGTGATATTCGAATCTTTCCCAGAAGTTCTACATCTCCATCTAAAACGTTTCGAATACGATTTGAACACGTATGCGATGCAGAAGGTATTTCGCTTAACCCGTCTTTTTGAGCATCCTTGACTTAATTATTCCTGCATGGTAGGTGAACGACCATTACGAGTTTCCCCAGGAGTTTGATGCGGCTCCGTATCTCTCCGAAGATGCCGATAAGTCGGAGCCTTATTCTTATGCCCTACATGGGTTCGTTATCCCAGTCTGATAATTATTAACAATTCTAACCCAACCTAGTGTTTTGGTACATAGCGGTGATCTCAATGCGGGCCATTATTACGCTTTTCTGAAACCTGAGAAGGATGGCAAGTTCTTGAAATTTGATGATGATCGTGTGACGAAGGCAACCCTGAGGGAGACAATGGATGAGAACTTTGGAGGTGACTATGGGCCAGCTACTAATGGGCTTCCGAGAAACCCACAAGCCCGGGCCATTTCTATAAAAAGGTCCATGAATGCCTATATGTTGGTTTATCTCCGAAAAAATAAGATCGACGAGATCTTACCCACAGTGAGCGAAGAGGACACGCCTGCGCATCTACGTAAGTTTTGCACTTTTTTTTCTTTTATCCCCTAGAAGGGCTCCCTACGGGTTGAGGCGAGGCTAATTGGCAAAACAGAGAAGAAACTGGATGAGGAAAGAGCAACTCGTGAATTACGCAAGAGAGAAAGGGATGAGCAACACTTATACCTCAACGTGAAGGTTATTACAGAGAGTCAGTTCAAAGCCCACCAAGGTTTCGACCTTACCTCCTGGGATGACAAAGATCAACCTGAGGAGGCGCAGCCAAGGCACTACCGGGTCCTCAAAGCTTCTCTGGTTAAAGACCTTGTTGAAAAGGTAGCCGCAGATATTCGTGTTGATCCCGGTAATGTGAGATTATGGATAATGGTCAATCGCCAAAATAAGACTGTTCGTCCGGACCAGCCCATCACTATGCCAGAAATGAGTATGGCCCTCGATTCTTTATTCAAGAAGATCCAATCTTCTAATGCTAGGGCATTAGGTATTGAGGACGCCTCAAATAAGCATAACAACAAGTCGAGCGACTTTAGACTATGGGCGGAGGTTGCAACTGAGACTAAACCAGGCAAAAACCTTGAGCCCTGGGCTCAGGCTCGAGACTCAAACAGTGCTTGGATAGTTGTATTTCTCAAACGCTATGACCCCGAGTCACAGACACTGCGCGGGGTTGGCCATTTATACATGCGGAAAAACGACAAAGTTGCAGAGTTAATACCGGCGATTCTGACCGAAATGAACTGGCCGCAAAACACACTCCTAAGGCTTTACGAGGTCCCTCCTCCGCTATCACTTGTGGCAAATTATGATGCTAACGGATTCCTAGGAAATAAAACCACAAATGATTGAGCCCATGAAGCCGAAGCAAACTTTCAACCAGGCTGAGATTCAGGATGGCGATATCATATGTTTTCAGAGAGCCTACACCGAAAAAGAGTAGGAAAGCTCCTCACCCGAGCCGAGGAGAAGATGCTTACATTAATATAGGGCACTAGCACTTTTTCAGAAGAATCTGATCCCTGATGCCAAAGACTTTTACGATCTTTTGGTCAACAGGATTGTCATCAAGTTTCACCCAAAGAGTCCTCATGTCGCAGAGGGGAAAGTGTTCGATCTGACACTTAACAAGAAAATGACATATGACCAAGCACGTATAAGCCTTCGGCTGCATCGAGAAATTTGCTAATATTTTTGGATAACAGCTCGCAGAAAAAGTTGGTGAATATCTTGATGCGCCACCTACGCATCTAAGATTTACCACCATCAATGCTGCTACTGGAGGCCCTCGGTCGATAATCAAGCGAAGCCCCAATACAACACTCCATCAGATGCTTACAACTACCTATTACAGCAATACGACCATCTCACCAAATAGTCTATGCTATGAAGTTTTGGAGCTATCACTCACCGAGCTCGAGACGATGAAAACTCTCAAGCTATACTGGCTACCTGAGGGTATTGTGAAGGAGGAGCAGGTCGAGATCTTGGTCCCCAAGAATGGCCAAGTTCAAGACATCGCTGCGATACTTCAAAAGAAGCTCGAACTGGATGATGAAACTGGGTCAAAATTAAGATTCTACGAATCTCACCTTGGCAAGTTCTACAAAGAATTGGAGCCTACCTTCGGTGTGGCCGGGATACAAGACTACATGAGTTTGCTAGTTGAGCGTAAACCAAATGAGGAGCTAGAAATGGAGGAAGGCGATCGATTTATCTATGCTTTCCACTTCCACAAAGAGCCAAGTAAGGCTCACGCTTTTGGGATACCTTTCAAATTTGTTGTCAAGCAGGTGCATACAATCATTCCTTAGCTCTTGGGTGTTTTAAATGTGGGGCTAACGGATTGGCTCCTTTTTTATTCTCATTCTTACAGGGCGAGATCTTTGAGAAAACCAAAGAGCGGTTGCAACTCCGAACAGGCATCAAAGGCAAACCATTCGAGAAGATTAAGTTTGCTGTCGTCAGAAAATCAAACGTTCCGAAACCCGTATATCTCTCGGACGGTGGGCGGCCCCTTGTGCCTTTGCTTTGGTTATGGTACTTTTGCTAACATTTTCGATATAGAGGACATACTTGCGGACGTAGCCTCGGAACCCGACGATGTGCTTGGGCTAGACCACGTTGATAAGAACAGCCGCGCCTGGGGCAGAACCGGGGGGCCAGAGATACGGATTAAATAGATGTGGCACGACCGGTTTCTCGCTTTCATTCCTTTAATCCTTTCAATTTTTTTTCCCCCCTCTTCCATCTGGAGCATAAACTCGTGATTCAGTTGAAGCCATTAAATACTTGCTTTGGTGTGGCAGAACTTTCCCCTTTTTCATTTTCGATAATCTCCCTCTTTCATTCTGGTGATCTATGATTGTGTGCAGGTTTATACGTTATAAGCTATGGTCGTTTGTTTTCTTCCTTCTGGCTTGGTTTCCCTTCTTTTCATTTCTTTTCAGGGCGGTGCTGTAGTAGGGATACCAAGGTTCTCTCTTTTTCCATTCACTAAGTTATGTCCTGGTGAGAGCATGGGTTAGCTGGTAGGTAATTGATAAAGAAAAAAAAGACGAGAAAGGGAGACGATAAGCCGATAAATGTAAACCAACATTCGCGTTCAGAATTTCGCAATAATGGAGCTAAAGCGTACTGTAGAGTGCTTTCTGGGGAGGGCTTTTTTTTTTCTTCTTCCACCGTTCCTTTTTCTTGCTACAAATTTTTATTTTTCTATAACTCGGTAGACTATTCGACCATATCTACGCTAAGTTGGGCTCATTTATTTGATATGTCCGTCCAATCAGGCAATCTAGGATGCACGGAAGCAACCTCTCCAGAGAGTAAGGTAATTTAAAAAAGCCAGGAAAAAAAAGAAAGAAGAAAAAGCAATCACCCCAGTATATCACAAAGCCTATCAAGATAGGCATCGGGCACGACGGTGGCCCCCTCCTCGAGGATCTCCTCCTCAGTAGAAACGCCCGTCAAAACGGCCAAGGTCCCGCCCAAGCCGCCCTCGATGCCGAAGCGAATATCTGTATCCAGGCGATCCCCGACCATGCAAGCCCTCTTCCTATCAAACTCGAGCACCCCTTCGATCGCGTCCATCATGGCCTGCGATGGCTTCCCCAGCGACACGGGCGTGCGTCCAGTCATGTAGGTCAAAGGCGCAGACATAGCACCAGCGCCGGGGAACAATTTCCCATGCGTTGGAAACGTTGAATCTATATTGGTGGCCAGAAAGACAGTCCCGGGATTACGGAGGTACTGGTATGCCCGCGCCAACTTCCTATACGAAATAGCGTGATCAAGGCCGCACAGGACGACACCGACGTCCTCATCGGGACCGAACGAGTCGTAGTCCTCGGGCGTGATATCGCCGCCATCGTCACTGATGTAGGCGACCCCCTCCGTGGCCAACTCCTCCTTGATGCCGGATTCGCCGATCACGTAGACCCTCTTGTCCCGCTGCAGCCGCAGCACGCGGGATATGTAGATGGCCGAGGAGTAAGCGCTGCAGAATATCTCGTTGATGCCGCAGGGGATGCCGAGACCTTGGAGCTTGGCCTGGTAAGTTGTGCGAGACTTTGTGGAGTTGTTGGTCACGAAGAGGAGTTGCTTGCCCAGGCTGCGGAGGTGAGCGATGGTTTCGGCCGTGCGGGGGAGGAGGCTTGCGCCTTGCCAGAGGACGCCTGAGAATAGGTTGTTAGAGTAAGTGTGATATGGGAGCAGGTGGGGAGGAATTTACCGTCGCAGTCGAAGAGGAAGATCTGGAAAAGAGCCAGTTAGTTAGTTATAGCCCAAACTGAATCCCCGCCCCCCCCAAAAAAAAAACCTGAATAATTGGACGGTGTGCCATACGGCCGTTGGGCTTTCCGCTTCTCGGCAAGGTTGGGGGGGGGGTCTGTGTGTCCTACCTCCCCCACCTTCTTCCAGAGAAGGGAATTTTGGACTACCAGTAAGCTACATGACACACCATCCGTCCGTTCCAATTATTCAAGTTTTTTTTTTACGGGCACTGGTGTGGATTGGAGAAGGGGAAAACAAGGGGGGGGGGTTTCAAACATCAAACTTATCGATAAACGCTGCCAATTCTTCTGGCTTTCCGCTGAGTTTTTGTGGTGGCATTGTTTTTGTTTCTTTTTTTTCAATCGTGGTGTGTTTATCGTGGAGTTGATATTATGGTACTGTCCAGTAACGGGGAGCTGAAAACGTGGGTTTGGAGGGAAGGGGAAGAAGGGAAGAAGGAAAAATGGCAACGGGTAGGCCACGGTGGGTATGATAGCACAGGGTGCATTAATCTCCCCGATAGATCGGGTTTGGAGCGAGCCGTGGCGGCTGCGATAGTTTAGCAATACTATAGAACCTAATATTGAGGCTTAAGTTATTAATTTTTATAATAATAATATTATGATAACAATCTGTTGCGAGTGAGGAGTTGTGATTGCAGGGTCCAGTCCCCCACAGCAGCTTATCACTGGTTAGAGCCTGGAGGGGTGTAATACTGTATGATAATACAATACCTTATATAATTGACTCGAGGGGAAACAGAAACAGCATGAAGCGCAGTATCATACATATCATACATATTATACATACAAATCACTCAATCACACAAATCACAGTACCGTATCCTACTCACTCGCAAACATAATTTTATAACCTTCTCCCCACCCAAACCTAGAGTACCCGTACTCGTACTTCACAAAAACCTTACCAGTCCAACAAACCCCAATTACTGTGAACTTCGCCGGAGGGTCCAGGACGCGGGACGACTCACAGTCAAACCGCCGGCCGACCGACCAACGCCCTCCTTAGTCTCGCGGAGGAGGAGGAGGGGAGGGGGGGACTCCCCAACAGCGCTGGAAACTGACCACCTATAAATCCAAAACTACTGTAATCGCGGTCACGGTTTGCTGTGTGGAAAGAAACTTGGTGGAGGCGGAATTGCCTGGGTGTTGACTGGCAGGTAGGTTATGAATATATCATAATTCGACCTGGCTACATGGGCCCGGATACAGTAAGGTACGAGTACAGTAACCGCGCCGGGTATGCTACGGGACTTGAAAAATGACTACGGGGCGCTCGGGTTTGGCGATGTCTCTCGCTCTTGTCAGATTTTATACGAAGGGAGATGTGGGAGTTGTGTCTATGATGGTGGGTTTTGATGTTGTATGGTGGGTTCATGGAGGGACGGTAAGTTTGCCTAGCTAGTCGATGGATTTTGGCTTGTTTCGTGTTCTAGAGTTTAGACTACAAGCTTTGCCAGAGACTAGCTCAGAGGACGGGTCCGGGCACGGTGAAGCTGGGAATCCACAATTAACCTTGCACAGCTTCATAATGCCAATATACCAGCTAGAAGAAACTTGAAGAGTAACAAAAATTAAAAAAAGGCTCAATTCAGTTGTGGCTAATATACAATAGGGAGCAAATGCAAGTCAGGGAGAGTTTTTTTTTTTTTTGGTGCTATCCCATCTAATGTAGAAGGTTACCGGTATTCGATTGTCAAAGAACAAATCGCAAACCGGAGAATATTGATGTCAAACGGATAAAATATTAAAACTTGTGAAGGAAACAAAACAAACTAAAAACTAGACCCTGCCTTTGTAACTCCGATCCCTAGTTTCCTGCTCCCACGAGCAGTGAATGAGAATTTTTATTTTTTTTATTTTTTTTATTTGGTGGTTGGGGAAAGGACGAAGGCTTCATGACAACTATCATACCCACACCCACATCCATCCAATCAAGGTATCACTACCACATCCACCATAGCCGGGAATTTAGAGCAACTCATCACAAGTCCAATCCTCATAACTGCACCACCAGTCAGCACCAACCAATACCACCCGAGTCTCTCTAAAGAAGGGCGAAAAAAAGGGGGAAAGAAAAAAAAACTTACTATCCATCCGGCAAGTATCTCCTAACAACCAGTGGAATCTTCTTCTCCTGTAGCTCCTTGAGAGCGATCAGCAGCGGGTCCGTCTCACCACCGGTATCCACAAGTACCGGCGCATTCATACTGATCTGCAGCGCCCGGGTCCCAAGCACCCTAGCGCGTTCATACTTGGTCAGGTATGGAGTGGTGGTACGCTTGTCGTCGGGAATACGCTTTGGATCTTTTCCACCGCGCGCCGCGCTAGAAGCTGCTGCCGCCGCCGCGGCCGGGTCACCGGAGGCTACGTAGTCGTGATTCCCGTTGGTCACACCGTTCTCATCGCCGTTGTCCGAGATGATGTCCTGTGGGTCGGCATCAAAGTCATTCTCTTCGTAGTCATTTTCGTAGGCGTCTTGAGCGAAGCTGTTGTTTTTGTTGTGTTTGGAGTTAGCCTTTGTGTTGAGGGGAAGGGGACCAAGCGCAATGGGTAGAATGTATCGGAAATCTTGAGGGGTGGTTACTCGTTCTCTCCATCGTCGCCCCCTCCGTAGTCAGACATTATGATGAAAGAGTGGGTGCTGAAAACTTGTTTGCTGAGTGGCTTTTTTGTGAGAGAACGAGTGTTGAAGGGGTGTTGGCGGTTAGGGGGTGATTGGTTGCAGTGAGAGCGGTGAGATGAGCAAATAGGCGGAGGGAAAATTGGGGGATGAATTTGACAGAAACTTTACTGCAGGGCTTCTTTGACTAAGCCTAATCTGGTAATAACGACAGCCACTGTCCAAGACTTTTTGCTTCACGAGGCTCAAGGGCTTTGTTCTCCCCGACTTCCCCATGATACCGGAGTCTGCTCGAGTAACATCCAAGTTAGGGCACAAGTCATTATGTATACTGGAACATCCTAGCTCAAAAATTCGATCTTATTGTCTATGGATCTAATCACCTCCATGGATCTAATCTGATCCTACTTTCTGCATAATATATCATTATTCTACAGTTGTATTAGGTTAACTTCACCTATAATAATTTCCTAATATGTACTGAGCAGTCTAATCAGATGTGCGCAATCAGCTCCATCTCGTCAGACGATCTGATGATCTGATATCCCGTGATGACATGTACCCCTGCAGTATTTGCCATCACAACAGGATTTTGCTTGTGCGACTATCCATATCTCCTCCCTCAGACTTTCAACATTCACAACCCGCTCGAGCATGGATCGAGGGGATGCTAGTTAGTTGTATTGAAGAGTTTCTATTATAGTTATTAGTAGTAAATATGCTATCTACAGACACAAGCTAACTATTTACATTTTACAAATCCCCTACTACAAACATAATGAAATCTACAACAAAAAGTAGTTATATGAGAATAAATACTTTATATATTAGGTCTATTGATATCATAAGCTAATAAATCTTACATTCAACTAACAATTTCAACTTCTCTAAACTATAGCTATGGTAAAAATATTAAAGAAAAATATGATTCCTCTATTGTTCAAAATAATTTGCAAGAAATCAAGAAACAACTTCAATTAATGTACTTTAATTCTAGTAGAATTAAAATACACTTAGTATTTTATAATTATGAAAATATTTACCATCTCCTCTCATATTATTGATATATCATATCAAACCCGTTGAATTTCCTTGTTTAAGTTTAATCGAAGCTAAAAGAAATTTACTATATTGTACAGTGGGGGAATTCCCCTAATAAACTCCCAATCCGAAACCGACAGGACACCCACAAACTACGGTATCTATCGTTTATGTATAAATAACCCCAGACGCATAGCAGGTCACCCTACTCATCATCATCATCATCCTCTTCCTCTTCTGAGGATTCCTCCTCTGCTTCGGCAAGCCATTTGACGAACGCCTTAGTAGCTTGTCTAACCTTACTCATTCCGCCTGCGTCGGTGGAGCTCCTCTCGTCCTCCCACCAGGTATTGATAGCTTCCTCTTCTACTATATCCAGCTCAAAGGCCCTTTGTGCAACATTCAGGAGAAGGCTACCCCCATTCTTCCTCTCAATGCAGTCCTTTTGCACTAGTAATAGGAAATCCGATTGATCTTCCTGGTCAAAGATCATACGCTTT
The DNA here is from genome assembly GCF_000151645.1 of Tuber melanosporum. NCBI lineage: Eukaryota > Fungi > Ascomycota > Pezizomycetes > Pezizales > Tuberaceae > Tuber > Tuber melanosporum. The sequence goes on along the minus strand of NW_003298828.1, from coordinate 132,709 downwards.
ACGAGGAGCTCCCAGCGGGTAAAGACCTCATTGGTAACCTCCGACAGGCTCTTCGACCGGGTGGCGACGACCTCTTCTATACGGGTATGTAGAGCAGAGACTGCGGCTCTGCGGACCTGGTGCCAAGATGCGTTCGATGTCATCCTGAGACCATTGAGTTCCAACGAAGCCACTTCAACAGGGTGGTCTCCTTGCATGGCTGTGAGCAGAGATACAGCTGCTTCCTTATGCCATGCATCCGCCTCAGCGTTATCCTCCGATGTTGCTGTTGTTACTGAATCTGAGCGCTTCCTAAGCTTCTTGTCTCCAGGGGTAAGCTCACCATCGGAATCCTCATCGTCGTCAGAAATGGTGGATATCGAGGATTCTGAGCCATCGACAAGATCTTCATCCTGGAAGCCTGCGATCTGCGGTCAGCACAAAAACTCACCGAAAATATTGACAGGGGCGTAGCTTACCCAAGCTATCCATCCCAGATATTATAACCTCCTCCTCCTCCTCAGACTCCTCCTCCTCATATTCGTGCCCGCCTAACAAATCGTCCCCTTCATCACCAGAATCAGAATCTATATCAGATTTTCTCTTGTAGGTACTGATCCTGCTTCCGGCTTTAACGGTAGTGCCATCCGGGATATGTACGTTATAGGAGATTAAAGCCCCTCTCTCAACAATGCAGTCTTTTCCCAGCTTCACTCCATTAGCGATGATTGAGCTATATATCCTACATCCGTCCCCGATGGCCACACCATCCCAGACGTAAGACCCATCAACAACCACGCCTGACCCAATTTCACAATTTCTGCCAATGGTGCTGGTTCCCACAACGCTTCCTTCACCAACACTGGTATTTGTCCCAATAATAGTCAATGGCCTGATAGTAACCGATTGCTCCAGGAATGCGCCCTCATCTATATAGCGACCTCCCATCGCCGAGTCATAGCCTTGGTCGTCGAGGAAATTGGTGTCCGGGACCACCGGGTATGCCAATTGCTCCATCAGATCCCCACTAACCTCGTCATATGCCCTAAGGCTCCTCACACGAGCTAAGTAATAGCCCTTCATGATGTGGGTATGGATGGTCTTGCCATAGAGATCGTAGTCAGTTAGAATGCCGTGGAGGAAATGCAGACGGATGTGTTGATAATCGAAGTTCTCGGTGAATAGAGCAGGCACGTCGGGGGAGCAGATATCCAGATAGCAATCAACCAGGTCGTTCCTTATCTGAAGTTCGGAATGGTCTTTGAATAATTCACGGGGTACAAGCGCGCCACCTCTTCCGTGCGGGGCAATCTCGTCATAGTGGACACACCGGTTCGAAGCAGGATCAACCAAAAATACACCTCTCTCACTCTTCGCCCTGCTTCGGATCAGCATCCTTCCTCTTCCTCAAAAATTGAAGTTGGAAGATTACTTTGCCCGGAGCCCACTGCTGTCCTCCTTCAAAACCATAGTCATGATGGCGTTCTTATCCGCAGTTCTACGCTTTCGATGAATATCTAGGATATCCCCAAGTGGTAGGTTACTTATGAAATCCCCATGCACCATCAAAAAGTCCGTAGTAATTAGCTGCTTGGAGTCGAGCTCACGCATGGCGTCACCGACTGAAGCACTGGCCGGTGACAGAATGATTCGACAATTCTTGAAGGGTGACGATTTCTTTGCCCATCTCGAGGAACTGAACAACAATCAGCGAGGCAGGCAGGTAGACAGCGAAAAGTAGGAGCAAACAAACCGGATGTACTCCTCAACCTTCTCGGCATGGCTAGAGGCGAATATAAAAACGTCTTGGACCCCGGAAAGAGCAAGAAACTCAAGGGTATACTCGATCAGAGGCGTATTTGCTAAGGGGAGAAGGCACTATTATAAACCCGGACGAAAATCAAAAATTTGGCCCACTACCCGCAGACAAAATGTCAGGGCAGAACATCCTACCCTAGGAGTCTCAAGTGTAAACGGCCGAAACCGTTTTTGAAAGGAATCTGCGAGCACCTAACCGGTTTACTGAGTTAGTAACTCCTAGCAACGAGACAAGCAGCGAGAAGGCTCAACATACGACAGCTTGCAGAATATTCTCTCGCTGTTCCTCTGCTTGCTTCTTCCCCCCGGGGGGCTTTTTATCTTTGCGGCTACTCATAAAGCTTGAGTTTTTCCGGCGATAACTGTCAAGGTAGTGGGAGCGTTGGTGGTGTCGTGGATGGATGGTGGGGTTGGAGTCACTGCCAAGAGGAAGTTTTCACATGCACTAAAAGTTGGATTCGAGTGAGAAACTGTGGAATACAAGTAGTCTATGCCTCGTATTCCCACTATATTCAACCTCCGAAAGCACTATTGGGAAGAGCTTCTCCCAACAGCGCTCAGAAAGTCATATATTGATCTACCGTATACTTGTATCGTGCTCTATATTCGAGTTGATGTCACTGATATAGTATTGATTAAACCACCATAAGATAAACTTGCGTGGTAAAAGATGCAACTTAGTATCGTACTTGTGACGGTATAGTGCTATACATGTGTCGTCGGGTATTAAAAATACATCACATATATGTACCGGGACCTATGATACCGACATCCTGAGCGGATACCAGTACACACTCGAATAAAAATACCTCCATGGAAAAGAGAAAAGAGAAGCTCGGCCAAATCATTCTAGGAAGAGGTGGTGATTCTGGCACTGTAATGCGCTGCGGAAAGGAAAAGAAAGAGAGAAGAGGAGAAGAAAAAAAATATGAACGCGGATTATGATACTGGTTCTAGGGGTTGGAAATATTCTCTCTATAAAGAAAGCACAAAGAAAAATCCATCCGCTCTCATCCATATCCACACACCCCCAGGCCTTTTAGTACCTGTGCCTTTCACCTCCTTGAATGCATCCACACGAGCCTCTCTCTGACTGGCTCCTCCGACTGGCCTAGCTGCTGTGGAAGTGCTGCTTGGTCCGGACTTTTTAACAATTTCTCCTTAACGGGGGATCCGAGCAGCTATAAAGATACACTAGCAATCGCCAACTGCGAGTAGACTAAGTAATCAAGAAGTACTGAATTACTCACTGTGCCCCCCCCCCCTTCACAACCGCTAGTACAACCCCAATCTGCCACTTCAGAGTTTTCAGACTGCCTTTGAGTCTCCCGATATTCCCCTTAATATCCCTAAATTGACAATGCTAAAGACAGCCTCCTAAGATTGAGTTCATTTCTTACACGAGTGACCCTCACAAAATTGTCCTCAAGACGGAAGATATGGGACTCGTGTGACGCATTGGGTACACAGGCCCCGTTGGGTGGCTTTTCCCAGGACTCCGACTTAGGCACTTCGTCGGGCGTGCTAGTAAAAGCTCTGTAGCATTAGATCTTCGAGCAGATCTTAAGGGAGCGAAACATGGCTACCCGAACGAACCGAGGCATTTTGCTGAAAGCCGATATTGCTTTAGTATTAAGCGATATAATGGCTGGTGTTTGATGGTTGGTCGTTGAATTGAAAGGTTGAAGGGATTCCTCCCTGCCTTATGCTTTCTTGAAGATATTGCTTCAATGTGACGGAAGCATGTTGAACGCAGGAGATTGGCAGGTACTCGGATCACTGTAACGCACTGTACAGTACCGAGTACAGTGCTCGAGAATATAGATACCTCCCATTGGTATGAAAACTGTGGTCATAGGCACAAAAGAATGCATACGAAAATCATTGCTTTCCCAACTAACTTCTTCTACCTTTCCACAACTCTCTGTTCCTACGAGTCTTCACATCTCTTCGGTTCCTCATTTCAGGTTATTGGTCTTGACCGACGAAGTGTTGGCTTGACGAAGGTGAGATTTAAAGCCACGACTCCCGACACCCCGAAGAGAAAGCGCCAAGAAAAGCTTTGAGGTGTTCTCCAGTACGAGTACTCGTAGACTACTCGTATTGTGCTCCTGCGAAGAAGATAATTGCGCGGGCATTGATTTTTAGGACTCCTGTAGTCTGCATATTATACGAGTGTGATACCCATGATGCCGGTATGATACCAGTAACATGATCTCGAGACACTCACCTCAATGTGCCCCACCCATCAGGAACCTGTCCCCAGCACCGGTTCTCCAAAAACTCCCCCTGAACTTGTGGCGTCGCCAACCTGTGACCGCCACTAGCCGCCACAACTAAATTATCGAGAGGTGTCCTCACTTCCTGCGTCCCACGACCGGAGCGTGCACTCCGGAACGTTCACAATTCTTGCCCTCTCTTCCATTCTCATCGCGACAAACCTCCCTGCAGCAACGACGTCCACCCTCCCCCTGCTACATCGATACATAAATACACTGCTTCACAAAGACATAAAGAAAAAGAGGAAAAAAGGAATGTCAGCTCCTGTAGCTCAGTCTCCGCCAACAGCTACTCCGGAAGCGCTGGCGGTGGCCGAGTTCCTTCGTTCGCAAGATCTTAAATGCAGGACTTGTATCTTGCAAGGACAGAGGAAGGATTTGTTCAAAGGTAATCCCACCTCCCCGCCTCCATCTTGCAACCCTTCCTCTTCCGGGATAATGTAACTGCACTCACGAGGTTGCTCCCTTCGCAAGATTGGATACGTTCTCCATCTGGTGAGTGGTTATTAGTACGGGGAATCTCGTGAAGGGTGAATTCTCGTGAGGGCTGGGACCACGTTGCATGCAGTTTGATATATTATGTTGAGAAAATGACTAACGATCATAACGACGTGATGCCATAGTCAAGCGGGCCCTCCGAGCCCTGATGTCAGAAGCCTACACAAAGGCTCGAAAGAAGAACGCCCTTCTGCCCCCGGTGGTGGACCACAACTCAGCCGTTCATGTATTCTCCCTCCTCCCACGCAACCTCCTAGCCCTGCGCGTTAGCAAGATCGACCCGGCAGCCGACGACGGCCACGGCCATGGCCACTCGCACGGCAAGCCCGCGAAGCGGATTAAGGGGCTCTGGACCGTCAAGATCGAGCAACAACAAGAGATGCGCGACGAGCTATACTACACGTGGTTCTATGAGCCGCGCACCTGGAAGCAGACCATCATGGCAATCGGCGTTATCGTCGTTCTATTGCTCGTCGTCATGTTCCCGCTTTGGCCGCCGATGCTTAGATTGGGGGTCTGGTATCTGTCCATGGGCATGCTAGGGCTCATCGGGCTTTTCATATTGATGAGCATCTTCAGGCTCATTTTATTCTTGGTCACTACTGTTGTGTTGTCGCCTGGTATTTGGCTGTACCCGAATTTGTTCGAGGATGTTGGTTTCTTTGATAGCTTCAGACCTCTTTGGGCATGGCATAAGGTAGGGCCCGTTGGCGGGTTATTTAGTTATCGGGCCTGTGGCTAACCGTTGCGCAGGTTAAGAAGTCTAAAAAAGGCGGGAAGAAGGCGGCGATTGAAGACAAGGACACCGAAATCACCAACGAGAAGTCGGCCGCTCCGTCTTCTACCCAATCATCTTCGGCGCCCACTTCCACCGTCACACCTCCTAAGCCGACTGTCGAAGATGGTTGAATCCATTAACCTGGCCAGCTATTTCCTTATATATATATGGTTCATTGTTGGGTAGACGGCCATCTCTACAGCTGCACGACTAAAATGGCTAACGGGGGCAGGAGGCGACAGCAGTACGGGAGTGTGCCCTCCCCCCACCCCTATGGGGGGCGTTTTGTTATAAACATGGAGTGTAGTTGTTTTTGAATTATTGTAAAAAAATGGGAAAATAATTCCACAATATTGTTATTCCGAAAGTTCGGATTTTCGTTGTTTTTTCTTATGTTTCTTTCTTTTCTTTTCTTTTCTTTTCTTTTCTTTGTTTCTTTCTTTTTTCCCTCTATCTCCTTTGAAAGGCTATAGTAGTATTAACGTCATGATCTTCCCCGAAAATGCCGTACTGCTAGTACATGTACCGCACTATCCCCCGTCCCACCTCGCTGTGCAAATAGGCACCCACCTGTGTGCCATATTCTTCGTTGCAAATGAAACAGCTGCTGGGAGTGCTAGAAAAAGTGTAGCTTTCTTACTGTGCTGGTGCAAAGGGCGAGTGATATTATGTGAACCCATCACATTAATTGTCATCGAACCGGTCTCTATCAAATCAAAACCTATATTTTACAAATACGTAGTAACGAGTCCCGCGTCGCAAAATAAGAGAACCCATTTTATAAACTTGGTGAAAACTCAGAAAGAATTATCTATCATACGTTGAAACGCAAGATGATGCTATCACGACAACTATATGAGGAACCATCAAATTTCTGCATCCCCACACCCCATTTTATTTCTTCCATTTTTGTCTTCCATTCAGCAACCCCTCAGGCAACGCTACCGACAATCATCTCCGCTACGCCTTCCTCCTCTGCTCTCGCGGTAATCTTTAACGCAACACCGGTTTTGCTGCTGTACGCCATCTTGACTTGGGCGACTACTCTCCCGCCGGAGATAGTCTTGCCGAATAGCTTGAGGTTATGTGTAGCCGTATTCGCAACTACATCTGAGCCCTCTAATGGCTGGAGCGAAAGCGATTGGGAAAGTGCTTCACAAGCCTCTGTTGATGTTTGTTAGTATTTCTCGGGGAGAAAGGCGAGGGTTGTTGGATGGAAAGCATACCTTGAATGCTCTTGACGCCAGTTCCGAGAGAGAAGGTTTCTGTGACCTCACAGCCTGCAGCGCCAACTTGCTCCCAAACGTTCCCAAAGCTTCCTACAAATGATGGAACAACATAATCGCCACCGGTAAGCTCCAAGTCCTCCACTTGGTATTCATCCTCAAAGCCTTGATCTTCTGGTTCACCAGTGCTAGGATCGATTTCTTTGAGTGTGAATTTGAGGACATTGGCGAAGGTTGTAATAGCGTAATTGGACTCATCGCCGGTTCGCTTGAAAGAGACGTAGATTGTTCCGACTTCCTCAGTTGCCAACTTGGGCACAGGAATGATGAAGTCTTCCTCCAAGCCAAGCGCTTGCTCCTCGTCCTCAGGATCCGCGGGGGTAGCAACCATTGACACATCCTCCAGGATGATATCCATGAGGGTATTCTTGACGTTGAATTGGAGTACAAGGTGGTCTTTAAAAATGTGTTTGATCGCAGTAACCACATATTCGGTCTCTGCCTCTGTCAACTCCACTTCGCGGCTAGACTTTAGGAGTGGTCCGTAAGGTTTCAATTCAGGAACAGTAGCCAACTGCTGGGCGTGTTGTTGAGCAGCAGCGGCGGCAGATGTGGCCGCTTCTGATGCCGACGGAGCAGCCGAAGGCCTGGGTACACCCAGGGTGGTCGGTGCCCTGAGAGTTGGCATAGTGGTGGAACGGAGTTTGAGGGACCGATCCTCTGCGTCTGCCTCCGCACGAGTAACAATTGGGATACTGGAAATATCAAACGGCGTGCCGAATGTTGACTGATCACCTGTGACATACATAACCAACTGATGCTCGAAAATTGGCAGGGAAAAGGTTGACTCGTTCTTGATGAATTTCTCAGCGACCTCGCCCTCCTCCTCCTGGATAAGTCTCAGATTCAGAGCAGCCCTATCTCTGACCTCATCATCGGGATCATCAAGACATCGTGTCAAAAGCACAACAACACTCTTCTTGACTTCAGTGTCGACTTTCCCTTCTTTGCTTGCGACGCCAAATTTGGCCAAGGCTGTGACAGCTGCTGCGCGAACAACAGCGTTTTCAAGAACAACCCGGTTATATATGTAGCGGATGTACTTGGTAGGCTGGGATGTTTTTGGTCCCTCAGTGCCAAGGAGATGAAGAATGCGAACAGAAAGTTTGGTGAATTCACAATCTTCAATGAATTCGCAAAGATGGGCGAGAGCTATCGATATTGTAAGCGGCGTTGAGGGCGTTGGGGGGGAGGGATTTGCACTACTAACCTTCTTCCCTACTCTCAGGGACGAACTTGATCAAGTCAAACATGCTTTCTACCACGGCTCTCTTGAATTCGTAACCGCCCTCATCCCTCAAGATACCGCTAAGGAAGCTTAGCATGCCAGCCTGTTTGCTCGGGAACTTTAAACATAAAGTACGGATAGCTTCTACAATTGTGATTTTGAACTCGTCTGTGATATCAGCCATGATGGCACTAGTCTTCCCCATCAACCTGTCCATGGAGCCTTCCTTCGCTGTCTTGAGCAGAGTAGTGATAACAAACGTTGCAATCAAACGGTTAATATTGAATATTAATGTTTCTATGTCAATGTTGCAAACGTTAACTGCTGCGGGCCTGAGATATGCCAAGTTATGCAAAATCACAATGGCATTAAATTTAGCAACCGCACTACGTGAGGTCAAGTAAAGTTGCAAGGCTAATTTTGAAAATCATTAGTGTTGGACTCAATGATAGGAGGAAAAGTAATTCGTTATCTCACCGTGTATAGCCGGTGCAACTTCAGCATCTGTCACGTCCCTTAGTTCACAAATAGCCTTTGCTGCCTCAAAATTGACCATTTCGGCCTTATGCCTTAGCCAGCCATCTAGCAATGTATGCATTGGTTGCCGTAGCCCAGGGTCTTCATCAGCAAGCTTGGCGGCCAGCCGCACCAACATAATAACCGCAGCAGGGTTCTTAACATTGCCCGAAGAAAATTGCTGTACCATTTTGACCAAAGCCATTCGGTCGTGAGCACGCATTTGGTACAAGAGACCTATCGCATGGTATTGGGTCATTCCAGATCCTTGGGGCGTTGAAGAGGATGATCCAAATCCTAACGAGAAGGCAGGTGATTTGGAACCTGAAAGAACAGCTTCTTGAGTTTCGTTTGCCCACCTTCGGACAACATCGCGTGCAGTTGGGAGTAGGTGATAGGACGATACAAGTGCCGCGGATGATACAGAAGGCGTCTTATCCACAATGGCAGTTTTTAGGAGTCGTTCAATGGCTTGGACAGTTGTGCCCTGCATGTAGGGTTAGCTATTGTACAGATGAAACCAACAGCAGCATTTGTCTTCCGAAGAAAAAAAATCACATCTGGGGAGATTGGAATATTGCCACTACTCTAGGAGGGATGGAAGATAGAGTTGCCAAGGTCCGTGCATCTCTTGACATGCCAGTGCTCTGGGTAAAAAGGTGGTAAAAACTTACGTCGATAATCCTACACAATGCTCGGATAGCATTGGCCCTATAAACCTCCTGCTCTCCCGCACCCCTCCCCCCTGAACCGGCAACATCCTTCATGACCGAAGATGTAACCATGATAACATCTTCTGCTGTATCTGCAAGCTCCTTGATAACCAGATAAACCATCTGTCGGAGCGCTGCATCGCGGTGTTGGAAGAGCTTCGTAATGCCAAAAAAGAGGGATGTAGCTTCAGATGTAGGGAAGCGCTCTCCGGTATGTAGGAGATATGTAATCTTTGTTAAGAGAATGCGACAACGCCGAGGAGAAATTGGGGATGTATTGAAGAGCCGAGCTTAGGTACCAGTGGTATTAGCTTAATAACACCTGTACATACTGATCGCAAAGAATACCTTCTTGGAAGACAGAGGTGCGGTCAACTTTAAAGATTGCCTGGTCAGCATCTTCATCCTTTTTTGAGTACCTCATGGTGGAAGAACTGTGGAGCTGGAGGAGCGGGAGAGGTAGTAATAGAAATGTGTGTTTCGTCAGTTTTGTCGGCCGTAAAGTCGTAGCTGTCGTCCTGGATGAATTCCCCCCCTTTCGAATTAGCTGCCCTGTGGAATTGTGGACCCGACTTTGTGTAGAGGAAAGTTGTCTCTATAGACAGAATATTACCCGGCCGAATAATCAGGCACGTGGGTTGAGTGCTGATTGTGGCTAATGGTTCATAATAATATTATTATGATATCATGTATATTATGTGGCTGTGGTATATGTGGCTATGGAGCGACTTGTCCCATGGCCATGATTGGTGAGAGATCTCAACCCCGATTCCTTTTCGCAACTCCGAACGTCTTCCATCATCAACCCCCGCGCCGTCATCTCATTGTCTCGCACTCTCTCCGCTCATCACCATTATGTTTCCCATTCGCTCTGCCTCTATTGCCAGGGCAATTGTGCCCCGTGTTGGGAGGGCGTATGCTGCCGCCTCCACCTCCACAAGGCCTCCGGTTCAGTTGTTTGGTGTTGACGGAACATATGCCTCTGCCTTAGTTTGTACCCCTACTACCCCTCTACCTAATTATGATTAAAACATTTTTGCACCTTTCGTAAATCACAAAATGCTCATGTCTATGTCTATAACAATTTTTCTACCCTCACGACGACCCGGAAAACCCTCATGACCGACCCTAGCTAACTCTTGGGTCCAGTACACTGCGTCTGCCAAGACCAGGTCCCTTGATTCTACCGAGAAATCCCTCCAAACACTCAAGGGGATTCTCCAGAAGGACCCTAAATTGGAGACTATTATCAGCTCTCCTACCCTCAATGCCGGTGATAAATCCCAGATCATTGCCGAAATCGCCAGGCCCATCGCTTCGGACAAAACGGTCAAGAATCTTCTTGAGGTGCTAGCTGAGAACAACAGACTCGGCCTGCTACGTGGAGTTATTGACAAATACTCTACACTTATGAGTGCGCACAAGGGAGTGGTTGAGGCTGTCATTACTTCTGCTTCGGTAATGCCCCTTAGTTGCTATTGGAGGGTTGGGTTGCGATGGTGGGGGTGGTCGAGGAAACAAGCACTTTTATTTATATGGTGGAATAGTTTGGGTTAACATGCTGTTTGCGTAGCGACTCGATCCAAGGACTGTTAGTCGCCTTGAAACTGCCATCTCTAAGTCACAGTACGTCGGAGCCGGTAAAACACTTGAAGTCGTGAATAAGGTATGTTCTTTGTTGGCAATACAGGATACTCTGCTCTTGCTGACTCCAATCTCCTTTAAAGGTTAACCCTGAAATCCGCGGGGGCTTGGTTGTAGAGATTGGTGAGCGGACTATTGACCTCAGTGTCTCTGCCAAGATGTCTAGGCTCAATAAGCTTTTGACCGATGCACTGTAAAAATATTCACTCGAAGTGGAAATAAACCCCTTGAATGGCGAAACGTTGATAGAATAGGGGGGATAGAGCATTTATAGCTGAAAGAAGGGTGGCTTGGATATCAGTAGTTGCCGTCAGAAGTAGTGATAGTAGGCAATTGTCATCATAGAGTGTTGGTATCATACTCGTACATGACATTCCCGTTCTTTTATAAAGCCCTTTACCCTGGCAACACGGTGCTTTGGTTTTTTGTATGATATCATAAGAACAGGTCCATGGTTAACCTCAGAAATAAGCTAATCGATGGGCTATGGGAACGAGAGCAAATAAGGGAGAATTTCCCAGCTTGAGACCTCGAAAACATGAAGGAATATCGGAATACGGTACTGTGGTGACTGGAAAACGGCCCTTATACATAATTGTAGTCATAAGAGTTTCTCAGTTTTAAGGCATACTTGCTGAATAAGATTTGGACAAGAAAATATCAATGGTTATCGTGGTATTAAACCCCTAAAACATAGATCCCCACCAACTAGGATTCGTTATAGGCGGTGCAATAACTGTTCTCGCCTCAGCGCGTTTCGAACGCCTGTATTATTTTTGTTATGAGATCCCTCGATACCACTTTTTCTAACCGTCCATCTTGACATCTGTACCCCCTGAACCTCCATTGCCAGATATCCACAGGACGTTGTTGCATCTTAATACGAGAAATCGTGAATCAGTATTTGTGCGGGGAAAAACGAGGACTAGACCTTAAAAAAAACGCATACCTGATGAGAACTTGCCCCAAGCTGCCCGTGCTCTTGCCATCCACAAACTCTTCTGTGCCGGAAAGTTGGATATTCATATACGAATCAGCGCTAACTAGCGTTCCCTTATATTCAGTCTGCCCCCACTTTAGACGAACGGTGACGCTCTGGTTTACCCTATTTGCTCAATCAGTACCAGCAAATAGAGAGGGCTGGGGTGCTCGAGCGACGTACAGCGATTGAAGCATCGGCCGGGGGTTTATAGGGATGAAAGACTAGATAGCCATTAGCAAAATGTGCGGTGTGTTAGAAGGTTTGAAGGGTTATACACTCATGCTTTTGGATATTGGTGAGGTGTTTCGTTTAAAGGTTAAGATTTTGGCTGGGGTTGTTGTAGGAGCTTGCGGTTGCTGCGGTTGAATACTGGCCCTTCATCGCAGGGTAACTGCATTTCCAGGACAAGGTAGGGTAACCTATTTCTCCCGGATTCGTGGCATCACAATTATTACACCTCGGCGCTTGCATCTAGAAACATCAGTTTGTCGCCAACACCATCATCGAGAATGTCCCCCGGAACCCCAACTCCCACGCAGGATACGTTTGTGCCTCTTGATCAGGTGAATAAACCTCCGGAGGGAGTAGTTCTTCCTCCCAAAGATCTCCGTGGTATGTTTTGTTTCGATCCTGTTTCCCCCTATCTGCTCTTGAAGCTAATTTGCGCGCAGCCATCGTCGAAAAAACTGCGGGCTATGTAGCGCGTAATGGACAAGTGTTTGAACGTAAGTTTTGATTCTCTCCCTCCCTTCTCTGATTTCCTCAGGCTGATTCCTGGTAAGGTTGAGGAACATACCGGGGGGAATTGTAAACGCGTCGCGAGAATATCCCCTTGTACTTATTGCTAACAAAATTACAGAGCGAATCCGCGAAAAGGAGAAGCATAACCCCAAATTTTCGTTTTTGAACTCGGCGGATCCCTATTACCAATTCTATATATGGCGGCTTGAAGAAATCCGAGCTGGCCGTGGAACTGCGCTGGCCGCCGGGCGGGCTGGACCGGCCGATAATGTGCCAGCAGAGGCTGAGAAGCCCAAAGGCCCAAAGGAACCCCCGGAGTTCCGATTTTCAGCGAGAATGCCAAATATCTCTGCGCAAGACCTTGACATTTTACGGCTCACCGCCTTGTTTGTCGCAAAAAACGGACGTTCCTTTCTCACAACACTCTCTCAACGTGAAGCTCGAAACTTCCAGTTTGATTTCTTGCGCCCTAACCATTCCTTTTACCAGTACTTCTCCAGATTGGTGGATCAATATACCGACTTACTGTCGCCAGGTGGGGGGGTCAGCGTTGAAGAACTAGAAAAGAATGTGAGGAATAGGTTTGATTTATTGGACCGTTCTAGAGGAAGAGCCGAGTGGACCCGATGGAAGGAGAAAGAGAGGGAGAAGAAGGAGGAGCAAGAGGACCAGGAGAGATTGGCTTATGCCCAAATTGATTGGCACGATTTCGTTGTTGTCGAAACAGTCCTTTTCACTGATGCCGACGACCAAGCGGAACTGCCCCCTCCAACATCTCTCTCGGACCTGCAGCATGCTTCACTCGAACAGAAAGCAATGATGTCGCTTCATCCGACTACGCTTCGTATCGAGGAGGCTATGCCCACTTCTGACCCGGAACCCGTTGAAACCCCATGGCAAATGCATATGCGGCAGCAGGAAGAAAATGGCGCGATGGATATGGAAATGGAGGCTTCAGACGACGACGAGGATGAAAGGCAAAAGGAACAGTCGAGGAAACGGCAAGCCCAGGAGGCGGCAAAGGCCGGGCCCGGTCAAGGCCAAATGAAGATTAGGAGTGACTATGTACCTCGGGCTCTGGCAAAGAGACAGCAAGGTTCGATGGGCATTTGCCCGAACTGTAAACAGAGTATTGCATTGGATGAGATGGAGGAGCACATGAGAAGTATGTTACTCAGTACCTTTACAGTAATATGCATGACTGACACCTACTTCGATAGTCGAGCTCCTTGATCCGCGCTGGAAGGAGCAGCGCGCTCGTGCAGATTCTAAGCAGGCAACCACTAATCTATCTACCAACGACACCGTTATGAACCTGAAGCGTCTTGCATCTCAACGAGACGATCTATTCGATTCAAACTCCGGAAGACCTGTGTCTGCGGAAGAATTAGAACGTAGAAAGAGAGTAGCAACTGGCGGTTGGGATGGGTCCGCGGAAACGAAGGAGGCTGCTAGAATGCAGCAGTTGCAGAATGTCAATGTTCAGGAGCAAATCGATGCAATCAGAAGGAAGGCTGGAGCGGTTAGCAATCCGGGGGTTGGGCCGCAGAGGCAGTAACTTAGTTCCTTGGTTCGTTTCGTCCCTAAGGAGGTTTCAATGTATCTTTTAATAGACTCATGTGGTGGAATGGTTTGATAACCTTTTTCTCTACGGCACATGTATGAAAGGGTTGTTTGATTGAGTTCGTCGCTATGGTTGAAGTGAGCGTTGCTCGGGCGTTGTTATTCGTTAATAAACTATAGGCATTGGTGACCCACGACAGAAGGTTCACGTTCTGAAGTCGATTATTCGGCCCGAACCGTTACAATAGGTGTTGATAATGCCAGTGGATGTGTGAGCAGATTAAGGCCGCCTGATAACCGCATTGTAGTCAAATTCTACGGTGGGGCACCGTATGATTAGCGGATATCCAACGTGTATCTGTCTTCTCGCCTTGCTCGTGCTTAGACATTCCCCCTATCCCTCCCTCCCCGAGTTGGTAGTAAAACAAAGGAATCTATAAGAATGGCGTAGGGCTCATAGCGCGGTGTGTATGGGGGTAGGTTTTGTCGATACTGTGCCGGTGTTAAGCGCGCATGTGCCGGCCGAAGCCGGTATCATTCAATCAGAGATGGAATGATGCCGTGTCTCTGCCGCTTGGTGAAAGTTTGTCCTTAAAGGAGACTGGCTTCAGTAGCTGCCTGTTCACTCTCTGAAGTCTAGGTATAATTCCAACAATCACTGCTTGATCCATTCGTATGATATCATACGTCTTGAAGAACCCGAAGAGAGTGGCCGACCTGGGTGGTGCAAAGGGTATGTGGCAAAATAGCGTATAAAATCGCTGGTATCATGATGGACCCCGTCCAAGGGATCACGGTCGGGGTTTATGGACTTTCCTATATATGATACAGTAAGATTTTCGTATGATACCAAAAAATCTCCGTCCTTTGCACAAAGAGTGTGCGGGATCCAGCGATAGACCGAGGGATCGCAATGTTCTAAGATATTCTCTCTCTCTCTGCAGATTTCGCATCACGTGAGTAACAAGATTATGACTCTCGTGACAAGGAATCACTGATCATTGACGCCCTGTTTCTTCCCCTTTCCCGTGCTCGTAATCCGTGGTGGGCAACCACAGGCGATGGCCGGGTAACGTGTAAGCCATGACTGCCAAGCCTTAAAGGGCAGTAGCCCTAATTGTCATTGCCAAGTGTCCTGTGATTGGCCGACGAAAATTTGGCCGACTCAGACACCCTACAGTATAAAAGGCCAGCTCTCCCCACCCCCCTCTTTCCTCTCCATCCCGGTGCAAGGGCAAGATCGATAGCAGTGAAGATTCGTCTGAGCTTCGATTTTTGCTAGTTGAAAACTACAACTATATTGACTGCTCCTAGTCTGCTTCGGTGGGCTAGGGAATTTTTGTCCTCAATAGCGGAGTCTTATGTGCTCTTTGCTTCCTTTTTTTCTTTCGTTTATGTCTAGGCCGTACACGTTATTGTAGGCGTGGCATTTACGAAGAGAACTTGGGTGGTCTAGCGGGACTTTGTAGAATGAAGCCTTTGTAGTCTAGTGGTAGAAGCTCCGTGGGTTAATGTTGTTGTTTGCAGCACTCGCACTGTTTTGGTAATATAGTGCTTTTGCCGGTTTACCACCGTCCTTGTCCTGCTGTAGCCGAACCACGTTGGTTGTGCTCGCTTTCTTGACATGTACGGTACTCGAGCACTGTATCGTCACCCCATCATGATCCTTTCCCGTTCAATCTGCATCTCTCCCGTTAATGACATTGGGACTTAGGTAAAAGGGTAGGAGATCTTTTGACGAAAGAATTCTTATTCGCCAGGGTTAGGTGTTCCCAATGATCTGCGTTCTTTGAGGGCCTGGGCCGTCGAACGTCATCCGACATTGATATGATAACTTACCAACGGCCAAGGTCCCTCAAACTCCTTTCTCTGCAGCCCCAAGAACGCCTCGGAACCTTTCGTTTTAGGGATACCGACGCAAGATACCCGGTATCCCACGCCTCGCCCTTCCTCTCTCCACAGCAAGCCTTCACTTCACCTTTCGAGGTATCATAATTGACAACAAACAAACAACGGAACAATGGACAAAGTTGTGAACAAGATTGCTGCCCTCCCACCGGGTGAGCCGTATCATAGTCTTGAGTTTTTTCCGCCAAAGACTTCAATGGTGACTCCGCGGACATGACTCGCCGGAGAGAGAGGGCAAAGAGCAGCTGACGTGAATCTTCACAGGGGTTTCAAAACCTACAAGCCCGTCTGGAGCGCATGGCTCGTGCTCTCCGGCCTCTATTCGTTAACGTTACCTGGGGAGCTGGAGGCTCAACCGCCACCAAATCCCTTCAGCTTGCCGAGATCTGTCAACGCCAGCTCGGCCTCACCACAGTGCTACATCTGACATGCACGAACACGTCACAAACCGTTCTGGACGAAACATTGGAAACGGCAAAGGAGATTGGGATTCGCAACATTCTTGCTTTGCGGGGTGATCCACCAAGAAGCGATGATTATCATAACACTCCGTGTGACGGGACTTCCAACGGCGCCGGGAAGGAGTTCGGGTATGTCATTGATTTGGTCAGATACATACGGGAGAAGTACGGTGATTATTTCTGCATAGGAGTGGCTGCTTACCCTGAGGGTCATGTTGAGGGAGCTAGCCCTGAGAAACAGGATCCGTTGTTTGATCTATCATTCTTGGTTGAGAAGGTTAAGGCTGGCGCAGACTTCATAATGACTCAATTGTTCTACGATGCGGACAAGTATATCTGGTTTGAGAAGCTGCTAAGGGAGGAACCTTCGGGGGTGCTTTCCGAACTTCCGGTAGTTCCGGGATTGATGCCCATACAGAGTTATTCGATGCTGAAACGGATTACCAAGCTTAGTGGAGCTTCCTTACCCGCATATATTCTACGAAGGTTGGACGATGTCAAAGGAGATGATGAAGCGGTCAAGCGGGTGGGAATTGATATAGTCTCGGAAGTCATCGAGAAGATTAAGGCTGCGAACCTGAGCGGCCCAAGAGGGTTCCACTTCTACACATTGAATCTTGAGAAAGCTGTATCCTTTATTGTTGAGCGAACCAACCTTATCCCACCGCTCCATGAGTCCGTCCTCGAGGAAATTGAGGGCCCGGATATGAACGGAGCGGCTCTGAGAAGGGATAGGAGAACTTCTTCCGTAACCTCAGATCCTCATAATCGTGTGATTGTTGATAACTCCAGTTCTCTGCAATCGCCAAGGCTCGCAAATGCACTCGAAGCTGGCTTTCTGAAACCACCCGAGCGGTCTCGCCCGCCAGAGGTAGCGTTGGCAATCTCCGAAGGTGAGGGTGCTTTGGGGAGAGAGGCGACTTGGGACGACTATCCGAACGGCCGTTTTGGCGATGCGAGGTCTCCGGCCTTTGGTGAAATCGATGGTTATGGGCCGTCGCTTCACTTGTCGCAAGCCCAGGCAATCAAACTTTGGTCATACCCGGTTACTAAGCAGGACGTCTCCGACATCTTCGTCCAGCATATCAAGGGTGAACTAGAGGCTATTCCCTGGAGTGAGCAAGGTCTGAGTGTGGAGAGTAAGGTTATTGCGGACCATTTGGCTAAATTGAACCAGAAGGGATTCTGGACTGTGGCATCCCAGCCAGCGATCAACGGTGTTAATAGCACTGATGAAACCTTTGGCTGGGGGCCGAAGGGGGGTTTTGTATTCCAAAAGGCCTTTGTTGAGTTTTTCTGCTCGACAGAGGATTGGGAAGTATTGAAGGCAAGGCTAGAGAGAGTTGAGGATGTCTCCTACTATGCTGCAAACAAGGCTGTAAGCCAACCCTCCCTCGGGGCCGAGTGATTTATTCGTCAGTACTCTACTAACGGTCCCGTTCAGGGAGACTATGTTGCAAGCGTGCCCCCCGGCGGCAGCGCCATGCACGCAGTTACGTGGGGTGTCTTCCCGGGAAAGGAGTACAAAGCGTTCCCCCACCCTTCATAGTTACTCTCAATAGCATGCCCGGCTAACCGCCAAATCCCTTCTCTATCATTCATACAGAATTATAACACCAACCATAATCGAAGAAGTTTCCTTCAAAGCTTGGAAGGTTGGTCAAACTCCCACGAGTTGTCTGAATTTTCTACGGAAATTGACAAGCTTGCGCAACCAGGAAGAAGCTTTTAGTATCTGGAAAGAGTGGGCGAGGGTGTACCCGCCCACATCTGCGTCGTCGAAGTTGTTGATGGAAACTGCGGAGACGTACTACTTGGTTAATATTATTCACCACGGGTATATGGATCCAGAATTCCTGTGGAAACTGTTGGAAACGTAAGGGGTCGTTCACGCTGGTTGACATCTGCCGAGGGTTAGGGGGATGGGAACCTTTTTTATACTTCCATGGTGATGGGTTGTCTGGGGGTGGAGAGGGTGGTGTTTCTCCAGATGACGATTACACTTGTACAATTATGCGGTTGTAGTACTGGTAGTACTGGTACGATATTATTAGTTAATGAGATCTTGCTGAGGTGCGACTTGGCATTTGAGGCTTATGGTGAATATCTGATCTGCGTTCACCCCAACACCTGCGCTATAGATCCGGGCACCCCGACTCATCTATTAAGGCACCGTTTGGTATTATCATACAAGTTACCAGCCAAAAGCACACGGTAACGCATCAGGCACCTCTAAGTTACCCAGCGATAAAACTCCGATGACAATCCTACTCTACACAGTAGCGTGTAACTTACTCAAAACCCGACCCACAGTTACCCACCCGGTCCGGCCCAATCGTGATACACCACCACTTTTTTTTTTTAAAGAAAAACCCTGTGACTACCACACACCATTGCATATACGCCCCCCACCCTCAGCATACCATAGCATACATTGCCCGGTCTTATCCCGCACACCGCGCCGTGCGATCCCGGTCCGGCCCGGTATTGCTCCTACAGTACACCGAGACCCCCGAAAGGTGCACTGCGCTAGCGTCCGGTGTGTTGAGGTGGCTTGGATGTGTGGGATGTGTTTACTACACCGGACACAGATGATAGTTAAACATTGTTGGAATTTTAACGTTTTTGTTATCATACAAGTGTGATATTGCGGGGCTGGGGGCTGACGGTGTGCAACCGCTGTGGTCTATTGGGGAGTTCTTAGAGGTGCGTATGATATATCATACATACATAACTTTTAGGTTCTAGGTTTGCGAGTGAGATTGGGTGATACGGTGGGTGGGATGGCCGGAATACCGTAGGTTACCGGGCTGAGGCAGAGGGGTGTCCGAGCTTAAGTTAAGTGTTTAGTTTGCTCTTTTGAGAGTTTATGGATTAGGTGGGGGGGGGTATCGTGAGTTTGGATAAGGTCGAGAGTTGTTGGGGAGTGATTGGGTTTATTGGGGTGTTTTAGTTTAAAGGTGAGGTACTGTACTGCCAAGACGTTGGTGTTGCCTCTCCTGGTAAGATCTGGTATCATATATTTTTCTGTTTATTCGGCTTAGATGAGGGAGAATGTCTTCGTTGTGCTTTCTCCCTTTAACACAAAGGGGAAATTCCGGACACCCCAGCGTCATTCTCAATTATCCCCGGTAATGGGTGCTAGGTTTCCTAAGAGTGGTTTTGGAGTAGTCCAGAGGTTGCAACCTCGACGTCGAACGTGGCGAGTACCGGTACTGTATCCTGTTGAGAGGGACTACTCCCCTTGATATCTAAAGTGCCGATAACCGTTAAGTTACTCTGCCCACTATTTCCTCTGGACCCCAAAGTGCCAGTATTCGCTCCTGCTCCTGGATTCTCGAGGCTGACATAACCCATTCCTCTTCATCACAGTTCACCGCCAACGACAGAAAGAGTACAAGATGAACCGAACTCAGCCCTGTTTTCCCCCTACCGTCAGAGCTCCAGGTGCTGTACGGCATCTCAGAATACCAGGTCCTTTAGTCCTTTAGTTAGTGAGCTAGGGAGCTCATTTCAACGCAGTCACCGTACCGTATGCCGGTGCCGTCCACGATGCACACCGGCACTGCTACTAATCATTTTCTCTGACCGCAGGGAAAGGGATAGTATAATAAAGCATGCACACAATGTGGGATTTAACATAATGGGGTCGCCCATATTTTTTTTAAAAAAAGAAAGCTTTCCACCCCCGTTTCCACAAAAAATTCGCCAAAAAGTTCAATCGATAATATGGGGTTTACATCTTGGTTGTCTTTCGTTACTTCTGCGGTATTGGCTGCCTCTGTGCTGGGTCTCACGAAGATAGCGTGGGTGCCTTGTTTTCCTGTTAGTGTTGAAGAAGTAGCTAACTGGGTCTTATTTTTTTTCCCCCGTAGACCATTCATCGAGACACCGAGGAGAGGCGCTGCGGTACCTAATCGGGATGGAGTGAGTGTCTTATATGGAGTCAGTGTTGATGGCGGTGGGTTGTCTAACTGGTGGTATTAGACTCACGCCCTTTTTTTGACCACAAAATATGATTTGCGAACACATAAATCGTCGTCAGAATGGCGGACGCTGGACTTAAGTAATGGGGAATTAAAAACTGTGTTCAAAGATGGTGGGGTTGACGATGTTGTTTGGCTGGATGACATGAACATCCTATACCTTACCTCGGGGGCCGGGGCTACTGGAAATGAACTCTGGATAGTGGATATTGGGGAGCCGGAATCGAAGTTGGTACACACTTTTAGAGTGACACTTTTTATTGTATATACTAACGGGGAGTATTTAGATATAAGGTTCTTACTTTTAAGGGGAAAGTGAAGGAGCTGAAAGTGGGCATGAATACAGGAGGCCGCATTAGGTTCGCCGTGACTGGCACTGCAAATGTCAATACCGGCGCTATGGTAAGCGTGAAAAAGAGAAAATTCTGGCATTCGGGTCGGACATATAATTCACTATTTGTTCGACATTGGGACAGGTATATGAGTGAGGATGAGAACAACGCTATATTTGTTGGAACACTTGAGAAGAGGAACAAAGGAGGTAGATACCGGTATATCAAAGCAAGCCTTCGTAGTATTTCGGCTGCTTATCACGGCCTCCAAGGTCTGGTGCCTCTGGGCCTTGAATCGCCCGTTGGTCCGCAAGGAGGTGCTAGTGATTTCGAAATATCTGATGATGGGAAATGGGCTGTGTTTGTGGCCAAAGACCCTACTATCAATCAGGCGATGTGGACTACTACCTACGTATACTTGGTCGGGCTCGACGATCCTAATAGGCCGCCATATCCCATCAATGCTCCAGCGGAGGGATCCTGTCGTCTTGGGGCATCATCTTCACCAGTATTTCTGAATGGGGGGGAAGATGGATCAAACCCTACTATATATTACTTGCAACAGTTCGAGAATGGATACGAGGCGGACAGATGGAGGATTATGAAATATGCCGTGCCAGCAACTGTAGAAGTCAATGAGACCAAGCCGGTCGCTATACAAGAGGACTGGGAGTTTTCTCCAGATGCTCTTGTTGTGGGTGGCTCACAAGTTATGGCTCTCACAGAAGTACACGGACGCACTAGGCTCTGGCAAATTGAGGAGGTAGAGGAGCCGATTCCTTGGACTGGACGTGAACATGGCTCAATCTCGGCCGTACACACATTACCTGATCAGAGGCTACTATTGACTTCTTCCAGCATGGCCCACCCGCCGTTTTACACCATTCTAGACCTGATAAAGAATGAGACGAAGCTCATCCTTGGTCCTGAGTCAATACCGAAGCCAATAGGGGAGCTCGAGCATGACAATGTAGAAGAGTTTTGGTTTGAAGGGGATAATAACAAACAGGTTTCAATTTTCTGGATGTATTATTTTTGGAGTTAAGTTATGCTAATGGAATTATAGGTGCATAGTTTGTTGGTTAAACCGAGTCACTTAAAGCCCCAAGAGAAATACCCTCTTGCACTTATCATTCATGGAGGCCCGCAAAGTTCCTGGAAGGATTACTGGAATATCAAATTGAATCCCAAGATTTTCGCTGAACACGGATATGTGGTTGTTGCGATTAATCCCACCGGAAGCGTTGGGTATGGCCAAGATTTTACAGATGCAATCAAGAACAACTGGGGTAAGACAACCCTCCACTGCTAACAAGAGTAAATTACTGATTTGAAATTATAGGTGGATCTCCTTACATCGACCTTATGAAAGGCTATGACTACGCTATAAAAAATTTCCTCTTTATAGGTGGGTATATGACAAACTGGATCCAAGGTCACGATTTTGGTCGGAAATTCAAAGCTTTGATCTGTCATGACGGAATTTTTTCAACTCCTGGAATGTACGGTTCCGAAGAGCTGTGGTTCACCCACCATGAGGTAAGGACCTGCTATCTCTGCAACTACTGTATTGTAAACGATACTGACCGGAGGTAGTTCAACGGAACCTTGTGGGAAGCGAAAGGGAGCTTCGATAAGTATAATCCGGCACGCTTTGCGGATAAATTGGCGACACCGCAATTGATTATTCACAATGATCTCGACTATCGTATTCCTGTGTCTGAAGGTCTTGCTGCTTTCAACGTTCTCCAAGTTAAGGGAATACCTAGTAGATTTGTAACGTTCTTGGACGAGGGACATGTGTATGTTTTTTGGCGATATCTTGCCTTACCTAATTATCGGCGTGCTAACAAATTTGCAGTGTCCAAAAGAGTGAGAACAACTACAAGTGGTTGAATGAAATCGTCGACTGGATGAATACCTGGACAGATGCCAAAAACCCAGCAGTCCCTATCCGGACGGATACCTCTGCAGACCCCAAAGGTGTAAGCCCGACAACGGGTAGCCATACGCCACAAAACGGCAAAGTCCGGCTGGCTGTTGGGAATGACGATACATGGTGAGATGAGGGTGAGGCCAATGATGGTGGTAATGAAGTATATCGGTAACGGGACCATGCAAGCCAACCTTATATGAGAAACCCTCACCATAATGTGTCTGACCACGTGAGCTCCCCGTTTTTGCCTCCATGGAATAAACGGAGTTCTTGTGTTTTTCTTATAATAAAAATTATTAATAATATATACTTTTTCTCTTTCCCTATGAATTAGGGGTTTTAGGACCACGATACTGTAATTAGGGTCATTATGGGGGTTCGCAAATAAATTCCCATATGACCACTGGCGTGGGGACAACTGCAGAAGTCTCATAATATAAGCACCCGTAAAATTATCGGTGTCCACAGTATGATAACTTAAGCCTGCTTGAATCACAATATTTCGTCACCAACAATCACTCACCAGTCACTAGTGGTCAAATGGTAACGTACGGTGCATTACCATACTTTACCATACTGTATGGTACGGTAACTTACTGTAAACCTACCAGGCACTGTTAACAGACCATCATAGAAAAAGTAGCCCACTCATGTAAATAGTCTGTTTCATGATTACTCCATCGGCTCTTCAGTTTTCTGGACATTTGTTAACTTTGTAAGTTGCATTTTAAGCAGAAAGGGAAAAATACAATAACTGTTGAGAAAGAATATGGCAAAATTGAAGAGACTGAGTTTACATATAGTATTCCTAAGTAGTATAAACTCAGACTCCGAATTCACAAGAAGTAAAACAAAGTTCAGAACAGTACACAGATATAGAATTAACTACTGGTACTATGAATAATAACATTATGAATCCAACTTGGTTCCTCCTCAGTAGCATCCTCCACTATATAGTCCTCTTCATATGCTACCAAATCCTCATCCTTAAGCCTTTTGTCTAACCATCCTCAAATCTCTGTAGCTTGGCGATCCAAGATATACTTATTGATATGAATGAAACTTAATTTATCAGCCCGTTCAGTACCCAACCAGTTACGCTTCTTATCATGTAAAAGATTCCGCGTAGAAAATACTCGCTCTGAAGGAACTGAATCTGCAGGTGTAGAAAAGTTACGAAGTGCTGAACGACCAAGGTCAGGTGTAAAAATTGAAACTTCTTGCTAAAAGGATTGTGCTGAGCTAGCCAATTTCCATAGTAATCCAGTATGGGAAAAGCAACTCTGCTGACTTCAGAATTGCCCATATTGTTGTCTTACAATTCCAGACCCATATCGTTTCAAGAAGGATATATTAACTTTATTCTCTACGGAGGTTGGAATTTGCTCACTTGCAACCGAGACTGGGTCAAAGAAGTAATCAATAAGATGAATCAGAATATATTGCTTTTGGTAACAGGCTAAAAAGACTGGTAATAAACGTACTGTTGCTTCCAGTTTGAGCTGAAAGATACCAACCTCCCAACAGGTAAATTTAATATGCTTATGAATTTTGATCCAATGTTGATGATTCGGCAAACATGTGCATGCGTAGATTCTGACATCTTTTGTCTTTCTGAAATACCTTCTAACAAGGTATACAAGTCATCCAAACAAGCCTAAAAAGTAGTCTGCTGAATTATGGACTTTACATCTGGTGTTGATTCAGCACTTTCATCATTTAGATAACTTATCAACGATCTTTTGTTATCCAATACTGAACTGATCAAGCCAGTTTGAGTTCCCTATCATGTGCTAACTGCAAGAACAAAAGCATTTGGCTTTCTGAGGTGGATGTATTGATGCTCTCGTAATATAGAATACTGAAGTTTTGCTCAGCAGAAAAAAGTACAATCATTTGAGCTTTATCAAGAAGTGCTGAATAGGGATCAATATCGAGCAAATTATAGATTAAGAGTTGCAAGCCATGAGAGTCACATAGAATACAAAAAACATGCTTTATTCATGAATCATGTTCTACAAATAACCATACTGCCCACATTATATTACATGTATCTGTAATCAATGAATTGAATCGCCACTATCCCTGACCTCCTACTGGAACTTGTATCTGTTGTATCATCTACTTAAACAACATTTGAGCAGTTTGCAATTGGTCTTTACTGTCTTCTGTTTTGTAGTAGAAGGTATCAATTAGTGTTACAATACACATATTAATGATTCTTCGGTTGGCAATATTCCCACTTTCATCTATAATTATATTCAAATTGTCTTCACTATCGAGCCTCATGATGACCTCCCGATGTACTAAGTTGTAGGCCTTTTCTAGCAAGTGTCCTGCTAACTCTGTGTGGGTTAGTGGGATATAGTTGAGATAGTGTTAGGGGGAGACAATCTGATAGACTTCAGAATTGTCTAGGCCAATCGAAATTCATTTCTGTAGACAGAAATTATCTAGGAAGGCTTGGGTTTACTCTTTTCATTTATGACTACTAAGAGTGAAGTAAATTCGGTAAAGTAAAATAAAATTGTAAAAACAATATTATATTATTAAGGTCTCTTCTCCGTTGCTTGATCATGTCTAAAGCTTGGAAGGCACTTCGATATTTATATTCTATATCTGAGTATTTGCAGACTACATCTATTTATCATACCACTATGTATCTTTCTGATTATAACTCGCAATGTCGGGTATTCTTAAAAGGTGTGAACACCTGGAGATCCTGAAAATCACCACACCCTCTTTACTAATTATAATATAATTAACTCGGAACTATACTGTTCTCAATAGTAGTTATTCGATCTTTAGAGTCTTTAAACTTGTGGTCTAGTTTTCAAGTTGAACTGAGTTGGCTCCAATTATCTTCGTTATTGATGAAATGATTAGTTTCATCAGCAGGTTGTATCTGCGAAGGTAGTCATAATCACAATCCTTTTTTGGTTGCCTGACTTTAAATATCCATAACTCTTTACCCAACCCATAAATATCTTCCGGAGAACTTCCTACTAATTCGCAGAAAGCTATTTTACCGGATTGACAATTATTTCCTCGGTCGGCAACCCTTGGTTGCTTTGGGTAATAGGATTTCAATCACTGTTGTAGTATGAGAAGTTGTCTTCGTAACTACATCGTGTTCCGAAACCTGATTGTGACACTCCATGAAATCTAATAACTTCTATAGTAGTGTTTCTCGAAGTTCTAAACTCTTCTAGATATTGTAGGGTGGGTGTGAATATATTGGTCTCTTGCTGAGATCATTTACCATTCAATACTATCTCTTTATGCAGACACGTCCCATTATGTACAGCCTATGCTAAAGATATTACATCTTTGAAGCCTAGTAAAGTTCTGAGTAGTTAATGGATTTACTCCGTTCTACTTCTCAGACCTAGCCAAAGGTCCTCTCTCATATATCCCGCGAACAGGATCCAGTCAGACAGATGGCAGCAACGTATACAGTGTTATTCTGACACCTTCATTTCTGTGGTATTATAGTCACAGGACGCAACTGAGATTAATATGTATGATGATGTACAGGCCCCTTAAGGGGGCCAGAGGGGGCATAAGAGACCAGAGATTCCAATTCTGGGTGAGGTTACCCTACTTAGGGTGACTCCTGGGTATTGGATCTCGGTATTCCTAACAGATAGCCAGAAAGACTACTAAGTGATTGTTGAAAATACTTGTCATCTAAGAGAGTAAATGTTCTACCTCCCATATATACCGCAAATGCAGCATTCAGCTAAAGTACATCCTTCCTCTCAGGTGTTAGAAGTACCAAGGTTCTGTCATCATGGACCATACTGTTATCGGAAATGGTACGTGGTTGGACTTTAGTAGTACTAAGACTTTGATTTCGATTCTCAGAGATAGGACCAGAGGAGGAGCGATGATAGGAAGAACATTGTGCTAAATGCATAATTTGTCTTGTGATGTTGCAAGCTCTTATCCATCCACAATAGCAACATTCAACCACCCAACACTAAAAAATCATAGGAACTGTTAGTTCTTATTTCAGAGAAGAAACAAAGTCAGTTTTGAATATACCTTAAGCTCATAGTTCTGGTGTACAAGAAAAGCCTGTATGATCTCATCATTTGCTGCTTGTGGCATCAAGAAATTATGAATTTTAATGCTTGGTACAATAGTGGAGTTTGTTTGAAGCAGTTATGAACACAGTACGGTGACTGTGAATTGTAGGGGTTGGAGGTGAGATTGCTTCACATTGACATAATAGGATGGAAGACAGCCTTACCAAAAATCGGATGTTAGGATGAGAATCCTGTTTTCTGGTATTTTATCTCCTAGTGTAATTTACAGTAATATACCGTATGGTATTGATCGTGTAAGGTACGGTACGGTACCGTATTATTTGACCACTACCAGTCACTCCATTAGAGGATCTTGGCATTTCCCAAGAGAGCTTAAATAGTTTTGCACGGGCCTAAAAACTTCCCTTCACCTAACGTCATCATCATCGCTCCCTCACCAACCACCAACCACCTCAACCTCATCCTCCGCGAAAAACAACCCCAATTCCTATCCGATAACAACAACAGCAACAATCTGCGAAAATGGTCGAACTCCGTGAAGTAGAGGATGAGCACTTCGTCCACTCCCAACCTGCCCATTCCGACGACGAGGACTACACCGACACCGATAGCGAGATCTCAGAGGAGGACGAGGACGATGACGTCGACCTCGAGGAGTCCTTTTACGAACGGATCGCAGCGCTCAAGGACATGATACCATTGAAGCAGAGGACCTACATTTCCAATGGCTTCTCAAGGACTTACAACTTCTTCAGCAAGGGATTTGCGCTCGGTGGGAAGACGCTCTGGATTCTTTCCACCAGTGCGCTGGTGCTTGGAGTGCCCTTTTCTGTGGCGATTACGGATGAGCAACAGGTTGCCGAGATGGAGAAGGAGATGAAGGTTTGCTTTTTCACCTCCTTCCTTCCTTGCTGCTTGTCTTTGTTGGGGATTGAACTGATTGGTTGGGCAAAATAGATGACCCAGATAGCTACTGATGTGTGTATTCCTTGATGTTGCACGGATGTATGAGGAGTGGCTAATGGTCTATAGGCACTCACCCCCGGCGCGGAATCGGTACTCACCACCCCGCAAAAGTAATCTCAGAAACTCTCCTGTACAGAAAACACTTGCAATGTATATTATTTTTGGGGGGGTTCTATTTTTTTCGTGTCTCTCTTGGGGATTAGATGGATGCTGGTCTGGTGGGGGGAAAGGTGGTGTGGTATTCTCTCCTCTGTTACGTGCGGTTTTGGCTATTCAATGATGGGTTATGAGGTGATGATGTGTTGAAGCTATCAATGACCCCTTCCAGCGGTCCGGGCTGCTTGGTATAGTAACACGCGATTGCAGTTCAATTCAGAGGTTGATCGTTTGGGAGCCATATGGAATGTGCCGTGTCCGTAAAATCGGATAGTACTTGTAGTTCCGATTTCTCTCTCATTGGTAGGCTCAAACCAACAAAATTATTCAATTGTGACCCGTTTTCTTGCCGCCTGAGTTTCCCACACCCCATATCGCTCCAAACCTATGGCACCACTCATTTTCCCACCCTCCACCCACCAATATATCATACAAAAATTAACACCCTAGGAAATCCTAACGCCGTGCCACTCTCACCCGAACCCCCCGGGAGAAATAAGAGAGATCTACGGTAGAATTTAGATAAAACTATTGGTATCACAGGTTCCCACCTACCAGCTGATCATGTGCGTTCTACTGGTAGAGGCAGCCGACATCTATATCGATATGGGGGGTGGAGATATGGGGATGTTGGCGTCTCGGGGGGAGTCGTGCTTGTCTATATGGGGATGTGGGTTTGTATGGCGGTAGGTGTAACCCTGGGCGGGCAGGGCGGTATATGTTTGCGTATACGAAAGTGTGTTCTGTCGGTGTGCGAACAAAAGTCAAGTCGTTGGGCGTGATATGAGCAGCAGGCCAGACAGAGAACGAGAACTTATTTGGGGGGGGGGGTTCTCGGAGGCGGTACTGCGGTGAGGGTCGTTTAGCTCCTGATAGAATGTGCTATAGTATTGTATTGCTATATAGTTGGATCGAGAGATAAATTCCTTGGGGTGGCAGGTGGGTTATTGAAGTTCTAAAGGTCCAGCTCCAGGAGACCAACCCGACCCGAGCTTCCTATATGATAGTCACTATTTCAAGCAAAGCTACCAACTATACGGTAGTAGAAATCACCACCTTCCCCCCCCTCTGCAGCAGCTCTCTCACCCTGCTTTCTTCCCCGGAGATAGCCATCCCTTGTCCTGCAATCGCGGGTCTCCTTCAAAAGCCTTGAAGGCGGGTGGCGCAGGCGGCCGTAGCATATTGTTATCATACCGGAGAGCGAGTATGATATGGTAGGATTCGCCGCGACAGGAGTTTTGGGTGGGGGTTTGTTAATTCAGGTTTGAAGGAGGGGGGAGGGGCTGGGAGGAGAGGAAGGAAGGAAGGGGAAATATCGTGGACTATGGTTTCTTATCATTCTGGGACATTTGTCTAACTATCTATCTACGATATTGGCATGTCATGGTGATATCGTAAATTCGGGATGGAAATATCGGGCGGTATCATAGCTGTGTTACTGCCAGAGAGAGTGTTTGTGTGTTTTATAGCTGATGGGATCAATGCTACTCGGCGATGCATAT